>NW_028186404.1:380034-446695 GCF_003343005.1 Rhea americana
AACCCTGGACTTCAGGAGAGAGGACTTTGGGCTCTTCAGAGACCTAATTGGTGGAATCTCATGGGTTAAGGCCCTAGAAGGAAGGGGGGTCCAGGAGAGCTGGCTGATATTCAAACATCCCTTCCTCCAAGCTCAAGAGCGGTGCATCCCTATGAGTACGAAGTGCAGCAAGAGGGGTAGGAGACCTGCATGAGTGAGCAAGGAGCTCCTGGCCAAATTCAGACAGAAGAAGAAAGCACACACAGACTGTGGAAGAGGGGACAGGCTACTTGGGAGAATTATAGGAATGCAGTCAGAGTATGTAGAGATGCAGCGAGGAAGGCTAAGGCCCATTTGGAATTGAGTCTGGCAAGGGATGTTAAGGACAACAGGAAGGGCTTCTTCAAATACATCAGCAGCAGGAGGAGGTCTAGGGAAAATGTGGGCCCACTACTGAATGGGATGGAGGCCCTGGTGACAAGGGATACAGAGAAGGCAGAATTACTGAATGCCTTCTGTGCTTTCTTCCCTCTGCACTGCTAAGGGCAGCTCCCAGGAATCCCGTAGCCTGGATGTAAGGGAGAAAGTCTGGAGAAAGGAAGACTTTCCTTTGGTTGAGGAGGAAAGGATTAGAGACCTTCTGGGCAGGCTAGACAWCCACAAATCCATGGGCCCTGATGGGATGTACCCATGGGTACTGAGGGAGCTGGTGAATGTTGTTGCCAGGCCACTCTCCATCATCTTTGAAAGGTCCTGGAGAACTGGAGAGGTGCCTGAGGACTGGAAGAAAGCCAATGTCACTCCAGTCTTCAAAAAGGGCAAGAAGGAGGACCAAGCAACTATAGGCCAGTCAGCTTCACCTCCATCCCTGCAAAGCTGATGGAGCAGCTCATTCTGGATGTCATCTCCAGGCATATGGAGGAAAAGAAGGTGATCAGGAGGTGCCAGCATGGATTCACCAAGGGGAAATCCTGCTTAACCAATCTGACAGCCTTCTATGATGGAGTGACTGTCTGGGTAGATGAGGGTAGAGCAGTGGACGTTGTGTAGGTTGACTTCAGCAAGGCTTTTGACACTGTCTCCCATAACATCCKACTAGATAAGTTCAGGAAGCATGGGTTAGATGAGTGGACAGTGAGGTGGATTGAGAAGTGGCTGAGCTCAGAGGGTTGTCATCAGTGGTGTGGAGTCCAGTTGGAGGCCTGTGGCTAGTGGGATCCCCCAGGGTTCAGTACTGGGACCCATCTTGTTCATCTTCTTCATCAACRACCTGGATGAGGGGACAGAGTGCCTCCTCAGCAAGTTTGTTGATGATCCCAAGCTGGGAGGAGTGGCTGACACACCAGAGGGCTGTGCTGCCATTCAGAGAGACCAGCTGGAGAGCTGGGCAGAGAGGAACCTCCTGAAGTTCAACAAGGGCAAGTGCAGAGTCCTGCACCTAGGGAAAAATAACCCTAGGCACCAGTACAAATGAGTACAAGCTGGGGGCTGACCTTCTGGAAAGCAGCGCTGCAGAGAAAGACCTGTGCGTGGTGGTGGATGACAAGTTGACCATGAGTCAGCAATGTGCCCTTGTGGCCAGGAAAGCCAATGGTCTCCTGGGGTGCRTTGGSAAGAGTGTTCCAGCAGGTGGAGGGAGGTGATCCTGCCCCTCTACTCAGCCCTGGGGAGGCCTCATCTCAAGTMCTGTGTCCARTTCTGGGSTCCCCACTACAACAGAGACATGGAGCTACTGGAGAGAGTCCAGCGTAGGGCTATGAAGATGATCAGAGGGCTGGAGCASCTGCCCTRTGAGGAACGTCTGCAAGAGSTGGGCCTGTTTAGCCTGGGGAGGAGAAGACTGAGGGGGGATCTTATCAATGTSTACAAGTACCTGTAGGGAGGGTGTCAAGGGGATGGGGACAAACTCTTTTCAGTTGTCCCATGGGACAGGACAAGAGGCAATGGGCAGAAACTGAAGCACAGGAAATTCCACCTGAGCRTGAGGGGGAATTTATTCCCTGTGAGAGTGACGGAGCACTGGCACAGGTTGCCCAGAGAGGTTGTGGAGTCTCYTTCTCTGGAGATCTTCAAGGCCTGCCTGGATGCAACCCTGTCTAACATGCTGTAGGTGCCCCTGCTTGAGCAGGSAGGTTGGACTAKATGATCTCCAGAGGTCCCTTCCAACCTTACTGATTCTATGATTCTATGAACTCAAATTGACTTTCAAGAATCACCTCTTCCAGGCCCAAGAGTGGGCCATCCACATATGTGGAATCTCAGTTAAAGGTGGCCAGATGCCTGCACGGTTGAACGAGTGTCTCCAGACAAAATTCAAGCATGAAAAGGAAGTGTATATTAGGTGGAAGCAGAAGCAGATCACCAATACAGAAATACTGTCCAAGCATGGAAAGATAGGATTAGGAGAATTGAAGCTATGCAACAGTTGAATCTGGTGAGGAATATGTAGGGCAACAAGAAGGGTTCTACAGGCCTGAATGGCAGGAGTGAGTCTGATGAGAAAGGACACAAAAAGACAGAGGTACTTGAACATCTCCTTTGCCTCAGTCTTTACTGCTAAGGGCAGCCCTCAGGAATCCCAGAGCGTGGAGGCAAGAGTCTATAGAAAGGAAGACTATCCATGATAGTGGAGGATTAGGTTAGAGATCATTAAGGCAAACAAGACATACAGAAGTCCATGGATGACCCATCATGCATGATGGGATGCATGCATGAGTACTGAGGGAGATGGTGCATGTAGTTGCTAGGCCACTCTCTGTCATCTTTGAAAGGTCCTGGAGAACTGGAGAGGACTGGAGTGTCTCTGTTATAAGGAAAGGCTGTGACTGTACAGTYTGGAGAAGAAAAGACTGAAGGCGGATTTTATTAATACGCTTAAATATCTGAAGGGAGAGTGTGAAGAGGATGGGGCCAGATTCTTTTCAGTAGTGCCCAGTGATAGGATGAGAGACAATGGCACAAACTGAAACACAGTAAGTTTCATCTGAATGTGAGGAAAAATTTTGTTTTGCTGTGAAGGTGACAGAGCACTGGCACAGGTTGCCCAGAGAGATTGTGGAGTCTTCATCCTTGGAGACATTCAAAAGTCATCTGGACAGAGTCCTGGGCAATGTCATCTAAGTGACCCTGCCTCAACAGAGGGTTTGAACCAGGTGATCTCCACATGTCTCTGCCAACCACAATCATTTTGTGATTCTGTGATCAGCAGCAAAATAAAGAGGAGGGAGAACATGTGCCTACTGCTGGGTAGGAAGCTTGCTGATAAAACATACAGAGAAGGCCGAGTTACTCAGTGACTGCTTCACCTCAATCTTCACTGCTAAGATCAGTCTGCAGGAATCCCAGACCCCARATACCAGAGGTAAAGTCTGAAACAATGAAGACTTACCCTTGCTGGAAGAGGATGGTGTTAGATGATCATGGGCCCAGATAGGATACATCCATAAGTGCTGAGGGAGCTGGCGGATGTTATTGCAAGGCCACTCTCAATCATCTTTGAAGGTTTCTTGTGATCAGGACAGGTTTCTGGAATCTGGAAGAAAGTAAATGTCACTCATCTTCAACAAGAATAAGACAGCATCTGGGGAACTACAGGCTGGTCATTCTTACCTTGAGCCCTGGAAAGCTGATGGAGCAAATACTCCTGAAAGCCACTTCCAAAAATATGAAGGATTGGAAAGATACCAAGAGTAGTAAAATTGGGAGGAGTGGCTGAGATATCAGATGGTTGTGCTGCCATTCAGAGGGACATTGACAGGCTGGAGAAATGGGCCAACAARAACATCATGAAATTCAGCAGAGGGTTGAAGGGTGCCGGGGAGGAATAATCTTGTTTACTATTACAAATTGGAGACTGACTAGCTTGAAAGCAGCTTTTCAGAGAAAGTCCTGGGGGTCCTAGTGGACAACAAGCTGACCATTGGCCAGCAGTGCAAAGAAAGTGGCAAAGAAAGCCAACAGCCTCCTGGGCTGCATTAGGAAGAACATTGCCAGCACATCAAGGGAGGTGCCCCTTCTTTCTACTCAGCCCTGGTAAGGCTACATCTGGACTACTGTACTCACTTCCCAGTATGAGAGATGCAGAGCTACTGGAGCAAGTCCAGTGAAGGGTCACAAAGATGATTAGAGACTGGAGCATCTCTCATATGAGGAGAGACATAGAAAAAGAGGGGAATTTTTAGCCTGGAGAAGGGAAGGCTTGCAAGGATGATCGTATGTATCAATGTATATAAATACCTTGTGGGATGATGTAGAAAGGACTGAGCTAGACTCTTCACAGTGGTATCTAGTGATAGGCAATTGGTAGAAACTGAAATGCCACTAATAATCTAAATGATAAATAAATTGATTTAATCTTAACTAAAAAGAAAACTTTTTTGTTGTGAGGTAGTCTCGATCCTTAAAGATATCAAAACTTGATGAGACACAGCCTTGAGCAAACTAYTCTTGTTGAACCTGCTCTAGCAGAAGGGCTGGGGTAGATAATCACCAGAAATCCTTCTAACCTTAACCATTCTGTGATTCTGCAATCCATTTAACACTTTTTGTTTTGTTTCAATAAAGGTATTGAAAACATAGCTACTTGAAGTCACTGTATATTGAGATATAAATTAAAACGTAAGCATAGTTGCCAAATCAGGGCTACTATCAATTTCAGGAATCATAAAGCTGACCTGAGAAAACAGTCATCTTTCAGATATTGGAACTGAATCATTTCTTAAAGTAAAAGGGTTTTTTTTTTTGTTTGTTTGTTTGGTTTTTTTTTTGTGTAGAAGGGAGAGTACATGCTAGCCTACCGTGATTTATTGCAATATTAAGTTGACTTAATAAAAAAATATTTTCAAATCTTTTCAGATTTCAGATAATATAACTGCAGTTCCATTATGGCTGGAGCTAGATAGTAGCTCGCAGGAAAAAAAGAAAAAAAAGAAAAAAAATCCAAAACTAAAGGGGGAAAAACAAAAAAAAAAAAACGAAGTGATAGGAGGAAAATCTTATATTCTCTGTACTGGACATACAGAGATGTGAACTGTGTGTATAGTGAAATTGGGCATAATGTACCAGTTCACTGCCTGTATTAGGTGGGAGAAAGTGTAATTAGTGATAAGAAGTGCCCAGAGTCTCATATTCCTTAGTGATTCAGATTACTGCTGACTTTATGTCATCATTTTAAAATGTTTTGTAAAGCAGAAACAGTTTCTAACTACTCCTCCACGACATCAGTAGAAATACAGAATTTCTTGGGATTGCTCCAAAGAGAGGGGGGAGAATATTGGGTTAGTTCTTGCTCAGAAATATTCTTAAAATAAAAAGGCAAAAGTCTCTTTCTGTAATTTCCAGATAAATATCTGCATCAGAGGACTTCTAGAGGAGAATATTGCTTTCATGTACCAGAGTTACCCAAAGGATGTCATTTTCAGCTATAGTCCTCCAAGGCACATCCAGAAGTCCTTCAAGTCCACACAGGCATCCAAGCAGTTCCATGATTGTCCTTTATTCGAAAGGTACACAGAAAAGGTAAATCGAGATCATATTTCACAATATCTTTTGTCCATATCTAGGAAGTGAATGGAAGCAGAAAATCTGTTTTAGCATAAAGTGATTTAACTCATAATCACTATTTTCTAGGTTAGAACCAACCTGCAAAGATAAAGGTCTCATATTCTGCAGAAGATGGTTCAACGTGAAGAAAATAATGCCTGATTCATGGAGTCAAATAGTGAGTCCAACAAAGAGAAAGGGAGAATGAAAGGGACTTAACTCTGTAGAGTTCTTCTTTAGTAAAAAGAAAGCAAGGAGTTATGATTCAGTGCCTGTCCCAGGCACTGCTGATGCATTTACCACTCAAAAATAACTACATAAGAAGCATACGCAATAATGGGAGCTACTCTCCCTTTACTTCTTTCTATCTGTTTTTTCCAAAGAGAAAAGTTTTTCACAGATAATGTAATGTTCAGAAGCCTAAATGGAAATAGCAGCTATTGCTTTTCTTCCAGATATTCTCCAAGCTCTATTGTTAGTATCAGCCAGATGTTTTCAGGTTTCTGCTCAAAGTAAAAACCTTAATTGCCTTGTGAAGAACCTAATATTCTTATATGGTTATTTCAAAAAAATGTACTGTTTTGAAAATTATCTTCTATGTCGTTTATTATCTCTATCTAATGTTATTTCAGCTGCATATCCTTAGGAGCTTAGTATTCAGGCTCCTTGGCTCAGGTCTGGGTTACTGCTCCTCCCCCATTGGAACAAGGTGGGGGTGACAGCATGGATCTTCTTGGAACTCTTGGCTTAGCTCCTGATGATGATACAAAAAACTTGGCTTGTTACTCAGGTTATCAGAATCTTGTAAGCTTGTAGCTCCTGAATTAGGTAGATAATTTTGGTCAGGAAGACTCTGGTCCACAGTCCATAATACTTCTTGCTAACAGTCACAATTTAAGAGGTTTTTCCCAGACTAAAGAAAGAATACTTCAGCAATCTCAGTCCCTTCTCTCCCTGTACTCTACACTACAATCTGATGAAGATTACATTCAGTTTTAAGGTTCTGTTAGTGAAATGATGAAAAAATGAKCTGGAAAATTCTGTAATATAAGATTAATATTATTCACCGTATCTCTATAAATGTAGGATGTATTTATAAGCATCCACACATAAACATGGCTCTAAGCAACTAACAACAGTCTTCACTGTTGTATCAATTGCTTTATTATTGAAACATCTGTAGATCATTATTAAACTTTATTAATATAATACTATTAAAAGCTAGGAGCTGCTAGCTGGGAACTTGCTTTTTAAGTTCTTCAAAATCTTCTCAATTATTCCTTTCAAAAGTTCCATCTCTTTTATTTTGTGATAAATTTCTAAGGGTCAACAGTCTCAAATACCTCAACTGTTCTATGATTCTGTGAAAACTCAGCTTTTATTTGTCCACTTCTTTAATGTTTCTTTCCTAATCCAGTCTTTTGCCCATATTCATTAATGCCTGGATTTTCTTTCATATTTATTTATTACCTATTCCTTACTTTGTATGATGAGAAAATCTCTAAAACTTACCACAACTACATTTTGTGTTGTATTATTTTTATTCTCAAATTCTTTTCAACTTTTTGTAAACCATTTGAAATGATCTATTCTAGGAGACTGCAGTGATGTGAGATCTTTTTGTTGTTGTTGTTTTTCACACAGTATAGTTTATCTACAGTACAGTACAGTTGCCATATAGTATAGTTTCTCCTTTATTTCCCTCTCTTTTTTACTTTAGTGTGATGCTCTTAGTGTTCTGGTTTCCTCACTCTGCATAGTTTGTACAATCTAGAGGCACAAAAAGCCTGGCATACTGCCTGAAACAGAAACACATTCTAAGTACATAATGTATGTAGTCAAAACAAAACAATTACATCTTTTGTATCCCTCTCCACCCTGAACAATGAGAATGAGCTCAGGAGATAGGAAAGATATGCAAATGACTTCCTAAAGTGAGCACCCGTTGGGGAATATCCTCCTTTTTTAAATTAGAATGAGCAATAAGATTGTGTTGTACATGGGAGAAAAGCGACTGCAGAAGGGAAAGCACAATAGCTGTGCTAATCTTCGGTTGCTAATTTGTTCCAACAAAAATGTTTCCTGCTAATCCACAGGCACATTTGGGATTCAAACAGTCCTGGAGGTTTGTCTCACACTTCTTCAGTAACAACAGTGTTACTGTCCTCATCTGTGTCTTCTGCATCTTGACAGGGTTTCATAAGTACATCAGACCATAATAGCAGAAGTGCTGAATCAGGCCATAAATTCATTTAGGTCGTTACCTCCCTTCTGACAACCTCCACAAGAAACGAGGTAAGGAAAAACATAAGGAAAAGGAAAAATATCAAATTAGAGAGAACTAGTTTAATTTCTGGCCTACAACACTCTGAAAAGTTTAGGAGCTTCTGGAGCCACAAGAAATGAATACATTAGTATGGTAAATAGTTCTGAGTAGACTTTTCTCTAACARCTTTGCCTAGTCGTCTTCTCAAAGCATGCATAATTCTCAGCACCAGAATACACTGTGGCAATGAATCCCATAGCTTAGCTACAGTTTGTAGCTATTGCTTACTTGCTTTAGAGCAAACAAGAAAATACTTCCTTCTTGATAATCTGACATCCTTTCACTATGAAAAAATRATGAATAATTATTTTCTTGTTCTCCTCCTCCATGTCATTTKTAAGAATAGTCACAGTATTACATCTCTATCATATCCCCCACCCCCAATAGTCCATTCACTTTTAGAGTCAATTCCGTAACTTTAAGCAACCTTATTGTCCTTCCACAAAACTTTTATAGTTCTACTTTGTACTTCTGAAGTGTCTGGATCGGAAATATATACAATGTTCAAAATCTGGCCACTTTGGTTTTCTATAAGGCTTCTGTTTTGTTTTGTTAGTTTCTTTTGTAATCATTTTCTTTYCTAAACAAATTCAAAAATGTTATTTGCTGTTTTGATCACTGGTGAATATTGAGCYGAATTTCTTCTCTGTTTTGTCTTCTAACAGACAAAATAAGCAGTTATTTTGCATTGGAAGTTACAATATTGCTAGATCTCAGAACAATAGTGTATATTTCTCAATATTTGATATCTTTCTATGCAATTAGGAGCCTTTAAGGAAATTTAGGAACTCTCTGCAAACTGGAATTTGCAGAGAAAAACTATAAAATGTCAGCMCAAAGAAACTGAAAAACAGAAGAGATCTTGTGGTTGTTTTAATCATTCCTAATTTTTATCCAGTTCCATGACCCTTGGGATAGAAACAAGAAACTCTTCCTTTCAAGGACAATAATAATAAATAGAATAGAGAAACAATTCTGTGAGCCTGACCTCAATCAGGGGCTGTCTCTGCTGTTAGAAATGCTTAGCAAATGAACTTGCTACAACCACTAGTGCAACTGAATTGTCCCTGGCTGAGTTAGAATCAAAYATATCTATTTGTGTTTGATTCAAAGAAATATCATGTTTAGTAGCCAGGATTAAAAAGCAACAATTGACTATAATTATTCATTATAATTTTTTTCCAAAGAAAATTGAGACCATGAGTAGATGGCCTTCCTTAGGGAAATTTGGGGAAAATGTGGCCTCTTGAAGTATTTGAAACTTTCCAATAACCATGGAGAGTTTGTTTTCATTTTAAGTGCCATTGATAGATTCGAACTGAAAGAAATTAACAGTCGTAATACAAATAATATTGAAATTGTCAAGTTGTGCTCCTGATAATGACTTTTCTGAAAGAAGGAAGAAAGTAGTATTTAGATCAGAAAAATATTATCCGGAAAAAAAAAAATAGACTGCTGTTGGAATCTGAGAGGCATATCTGGTATTCTATGATAAAATCAAAAAATCTCTGGAAWTTTTTTCCATAGACTAATTATAGGGGGGGAAAAAAGTCAAAAAGTCTTTAGAGAAGAGGAATACAAGGAAGGGAAAGGAACTGAGACTTACTTGCAGCAGATTCCTGAGTGCTTAGTTAGTGAATACTTGGAGTTACCCATAAAAAGAGAAAGCTTCTGAAAATTACAGTGTTAGTATTCAAATATGAAACAATAGAGTTTTGTGGGTTTTTTAAATTGCTGAATGAGAGGCTCTTCAGACTAATATGATAGACGAGACACTTTTCAGGGCTGTCTATGTAGTCATATAACTTGTCTTTGGCAATCACTATTAAGAAATCCTGTTAAAACTTCCAGGAAACCTTTGAGGGCTAAATCTTGGTTTGTTTTGAAATAAACAGGAAAATTTCTATTGATTTGAAAATAAGACAAAAGTTGATAATTCATTCCATTGTTTTCAGAAGGACCAGTCAAATACTTAAATATTAGTATGTGCTAAAACTCCTTGATACATTTGTCCATAAGGAGAGATTCCTAACCTTTATCAGGAAGGAGATGACTTAAAAACCAAAGTATTTTTTCTTCATTTAAGATAACTGCAGAAAGAATACTTATCCATGTTGGTATCTAAAAGCTTTCTATTTCTGCTAATCCATGCCCCAATGATATTTGGAATTTATGAATATAAGAGGGGTAAATTTTGCTGTAAGGCTAAAACCAATAATATTAAAATTAAATTCTTTTCTGACAGTTTCCTTTTTTTTTGGAATTTATTTTTTATGTCTTTTCATATGAATTATGATAATTAAGTTAATCTTATGTAAACAGGAGTTTAGTAATATAAATTTTCATATTACTATCATACAACCTGTTAGAATTTTCTTCTCTCAACAGCAATCTTAATCACTTCAGACTTCTACATACAGAAGATGCTCTATAAATGTAATGATACTATATGACTTCCTTTGGACCTTTTCKTGTTCTGTTGATACTATCTGAGATGAAGATTACATATAACAGTCCATTTGAGGTTGTTTCATTAAATTGAATGGTAATGTTATATTTTAACATTATTTTTATAGTCTTTCAGCATATCTACACACACACATATATATGTATTTATTATTATTTTTAGTAGTAGTAGTAGTAGTAGTAGTAGTAGTAGTAGTAGTAGTAGTAGTAGTAGTATGTCCATCTGGCAGCAGTTTTCAAAGTCATGTATAGCATGTCTAGACTGATGAAATAATGTCTAGACTGCCAAAGTAAAGCTTAGGACTATTTCTTGAGTTCTTTCAGATAATTTAGACCCAATGGATGTCTGTGCCTTTTCAACWTGCTTTTCATATGCCTTTCTGTGGGCATGAAAACTTTTGTTAATGTTTAGTACATCWCTTTAGATACTTTGAGAAATCACCTAAAAAGATTCTTAATGYTTCTGACTTCAGGAAGAATCAAATGTCTTTTTTAGATGCTGGACTGAGAAAGCTGAAATTACTCATGTGTTTACAGTTAAGCATACACATAAGATTTGTTATTGTTGTTGTTGCTGCTACTGCTATTGCTTTTGTTAATGTGTTTTTTCCCGCATTATGGATTTTGCATGAAACAACAAAAGTAGATAGATCTAAAAAGACAGAAAGAGAAAAAATATTGAAAGGAAATATTGAGAGAAAAATATTATGCATATAACTTTTGTGTATGTCACATAAAACAGGAACCTTTAGCTATTATATGACATAATACAGCCGACAAAAAACAGAATATGAAATCTTTTGAAGTAATGTACCATTAATTTTGAAGCCTAATTGCACTAGGATTTCCCATATCTTTTTTAAAAAAAGATTTATCTTTAATTTGAGGTGCCATCATTACATTCATTGGTGCTATTTTGTCATTTGTTAATTTATTTGATTATTTTCCTACTATTTATTTGTTAAGAACAAATTGTATCGAACTAGGAGGGGTTTACACTCAAATACTTTAAGTTTTCTTGATGTTATTTCTYTATGTTCCCTGAATTCTCAATATTTAAGAACTACATTCAAGCTGAGGGAAAAAATCCTAAAAAGATTAGCAAACAAACATAATATATTTGAAATGTTTAGGCTACTCTTGGTAGATTCTTATCAAAAAAGTTTCCGTACAGTTGGCAAGCACTAGTTTGCTTCTAAACTATTAATATATTCGAGGCATTACATTAATCTTTATAATTCTTTTTTTTCTGAATCTTTTTAGTTTCACATGTTCATCAAATAAAATACAGAGAGGAAAAGATAGTAAAAGAAAAGTTAGTCTTTTTCTTTCTTTTTTTCTTTTTCTTTTTCTTTTTCTTTCTTTTTCTTTTTCTTTTTCTTTTTTCCTTTTTCTTTTTCTTTTTTCTTTCTCCTTGGTGTGAACCTTCTCCCCATTTTTGTTTTGTTTTAATGCAGTCACGTTGATAAGACAGAAACTATACGATGTGACTAATAGGTGCTGTCTTATGATTCATGCTTCATTGGAAACTACTATAACAGTACTGTGGCTAGTATAACAAAAATGTGCAGTGGAAGGGAAATAGGAAACAGAAAACATGAGAAATAGAAAAAAAACTAAGAAACAGCAGACAAAGGTTCATATTTCAATAAGTATTTTCTTGTAAAAATCACAAATTATTTGTGATCTCAAATGTGGTCAGAGATTCAAAAGATATTTGAAAAGCAGTAAATGCAGTAAAGCTGTGCTGCTGGAGATGTAAGATTGCCAATCATTTCCAACTGAGTGGGCACCCTAGAAGGAAAGATTTAAGAGTAGGAGAGAGACTATGGTCTTCTGGGTAGCACTGAGATCAAGGGATTTGGTGTTCTGATGCCTGCAGCATGAACCCTACAGCCTTAATAAGAACTAAGGTTTGAAAGGCATCTCACTTACTATTTATCATGCCTTATATTTTTAGATTCTAATTAAGTARCTTAAGTTAGTCGTATTTCTCAAAAAGTATTTTAAATTGTTGTTGAAAGAAAATTTTTAGAATGAAGGCTGACTGAGTTTGCACAAAGTTAAAAATAACGCAGTTTCAGGCAATCTGTGAAATTACAAAAATCGTTACAGCATCAGAACATCTTAAAATGAAAAGAAAAGAAGTKCTCATGTATGGGTCATTAGACATATCCTTTAAGCAGTCACGGAGTACTTGATTCAATCCAGGATAAACTTAAGGTGGGACCTAACTGATCAAAATAGATATGTTTTTGCTTTAAAATTAGTACAAAGAAACAAGCACATTTGTAACCAAGTTATCTCATCTTGAAAATTCTTGCCTGAATTATTCTCTTTCCTAGAAAAATATGTCTGTTTCCACTGACTGTGGAGGARTTCTCCATGACTAACTCCTACGCACACTGAGGCTGGAGGTGGCTGTAGCAGGATGAAACAAAGCACGCAACAAACACGACAATGCGTGAGAAGGGGTGTYCAAATAATAGGTCCAGGCCACTGTCCGAGAACTTGTTACTGAGAAATATGAGTTTGAGTATCTGTTTATATATCATAGAAGAAGAATCACAGATCTACCTGCCAATTTTCTCTCTCACAGTATTTTTATCTTTTAGGCTTATGTSCAGTAGGACAGCCTCTTAGGACCTTTCTGGAAACAATTTAGCAAACTAATAAATCTCCAGCATCCTGATCTTTGAGAAGATTTGCCTTCTGTAAAATGGCAACAATAAAATAAGAGCAAATGGCCATATTCAATCACTCTTTTTTCCAAGCCTATGCTTGAATAAATTATATTCCATGGCTGCCATCTTCAAATCACTGAGCATCACACAGTAGTGCTGGTAAGCATAGTTAACTGTAATTTACTTTCTTCTTATATTTTGTTCATAAAATAAAATTAAAAAATAGAAAAGATGTGACCTGTAATTAATTTGTTATTTTCTACAAAGATGGCAAAGATAAATAATTAGGGCAAATAACTGGAATTCAGGAACTGGGGATTTCAGACCTTTTTTAATGTAGTTCTTCTATACTACCTAGGAAAAGTCCAATCAAAAAAAAATATATATATATATATGTACATATATATATAGCATGTATGTATGTGTGCATGCACTTCTGTGCATATATATATATACAGTATGTGTGTGTATATATATATGTGTGAATATATGTATATATATATATAAATATAAAAAGTATATAATGTAGTCCTTGAAAACTTGATTCTGAATGAATATTCTTGAAATCAAAGAAATAATCTGAAACTACAAAATTAGTAGCAAAAGGAATGTGTTCAGCTCATGAACTGTCCACTCACAATGGAAATTCTTTTGTTACTTACTATTTCAGGCAGCCTCTGAAGCCAGTGTCTGAACAATTTCCCCACCCCTGGAGATGGCCTGGCAAGCAAAGTTAGAAGTAGAGAGGCAAAAACATTCTGAAAAATCCTATTTTGTCACTTACAAGAGTAGTACCAGGGTTTTTCTGATAATCAGTGTCCATATCTGTCAGTTCAGTACCAAGTTTACCATTTCTCCCCCAAAACTGAATTGTCTGTCAATCAGAAGCAACTTTTTAACTTCATTTTTTGTCTTGTTTGAATACCAGTCTTTCGAAACCATGGAGCTGGAGTGTCAACATAGTCTCAAATGGGAAAGTTATTGCAAAGAAAAACAGTCCCTGGGCACAGGGGAAAATTGAGCTGATGCTGGAGCTTTGGAAGTATTTAATTTTTGTCGGGGAAAAAAGAAAAGAAAAGAAAAAGCAGTGCAGTGCCCTCTGATAAGATCAGACATATTCACACCTCTACATGCTGGCAAACACTTATATGTACCCTTTCTACCACAAAACACACCATTTACTTACTGAGCTATTTCTGGAATATGGTATAAAACATGCTGAAATTAAATTTTTGACTGCTGGGATTAAAGTATCCTTCAGTTCTAATGACTTATACACAAAATACGAGAGAAAAGACTCAAATGCACAAATCAAGGTGATTGTCTAAAGCTTCCATTAAATATGGTATGAGGATTTACAATCTGTACTGTTAGCCAATAAAAATAACTGAAAAATAAGAAGTCAAATAAAATTTCTGGAAATAATGTGTCTTCTCCCATTATGCTTTGAATTTGTGCTGAATAGGCATAAAAGAAAAGCTAGCCGGAATTAGCACTTACAGCAGATTGAACATATCCCATGTACTCTGCACATGAGCTATATTTGTGTTCTTTCTGCCTTCCTTAAGGAACCAAATATTGCATCATTGTCTGTTATCTTCAAGAGTCTTCTGTAACAATTTTTGTATGGTTTTCCTTGTAATTTTGATACCTCTTAGCTCTGTATCTACTATATGCTTCTGTGAGAGCTCTCATTAGTTCTCCCATATCTTACCTGTTTCATTATTTCAAAAATCATTCATCTAGCTTCATCTTTCTTTCCATTAGCAYAATCTATCTGAAGACATCTAGGTGACTAATTTGCAACATTATACAATAAACAAGTTATGCATATATACAAACATGTATACATATATATACACATGTATACATGTGTATATATGCACATATATTTATTTTAAGGATAAAGTTTCCGTTTATTTGTTACTTTGATGATAGTTTCTCCTTATTCTGCATTTTCTAATATTTTCTTAAAAAAATAATTACATCAGGAATGACTGGGACAGACTAAAGAGGAGACTATCTGGGCACTAAAACAGMTTGAATCTTGTCAGAATTTGCCTTTTGAATCTTGGCCAGCTGAGACTTGTGGCCTGCATGACAGGAAGAAAGTTTGTATGGACTGATTTTGTCTCATATTTGTGTAAAAGGAAGGTGAGATTAATCTCAACTCAGCCTAACTGTCTAGGATGCATCTATAGTCATATACAGTTATACAAAGACATGGAGATTCAAGCCATCTGCAAGGAAATATTCCTTAGTTCTACTCATCTTAAAATTACTTATTTTAATACTTGTTCAGCAGTCTCCTATTTAATGAAAAATTATGTCTTTCCAAGTACAAATAACACATCATTCTCTGACATATAACAAATACGAAAATAATCTTGCTTAAGCAAGATTCAATTATGAGATTTTATTCGGAAGATTTTATAGTGTTTTCTGAGACTTCCTAACTTTCTTATCCCCAAAGTAAATTATGACCTAAGAACACACTAGAAAACAATACAGATAAATTTACATCAGGCTGCTGTCATTCAAATGGCTATTTAAATAATTAGGAAGAGCCTTTGTTACCATTATATAAGAAAAAGAAGCAGTCTTTACAGTCTACTATATTTTAAAGATATACATTAATTGCATACAATGAAATAGAGGTCCAACCAGAGGTAGTCATTAAACAGATTTAGCAGCTTTGATGTTTAAGGGATATTAATTTAACATCTTCTTGAAATTCTAATATGATGGGTCATTTCACTTCTGTAAAATCCTTAGTTTTAATAAAATTTTATATTCTAGTTATTATTGCTATTGTCCTTTGCTGAAGCATGTAAGTAGTGAAGAAAACCATGGCTATGCTTATTCTAGAAAAAAATGGAAATATTTGAAGATTTGATGTAATTATTATTAAAAATACACTTTTAACATTGGAAATACTGGTAAAGCCACTCAGAGATGAAAAGTGTTATTTGTTATTAATGCAGTTTATGAGTTTCACTTATGTTAAACTGATGTTTGCTGTAGCAAATGATATAAAACAAATAAATTGGACTAGAATTAGCATTTGGGTACTGCTAATCTAATAYCCAATGTTATTATTTGTAGCCTTGTATCCTATTAAATATTGAGCTCCCATTGACTATAATAGACCGCTCTTAGGCTGACAGCATAGGCCTCCAAACCAGTCAGGTTTTGTCTGGAATTATATTGGACTGCTGGAAATTTGTTTTAACTTGTAATAACAATTATCTAATGACTACATAAATATTACCTAATTTTTCATTTGCCCAGCTTTGTACAATCATGTGGTGCAATGTCCATTTTTACAGGCATTTTATAACTATCAGACAGTTGTTCTGTATAGAAAGAATTATCTGAGATCCTAAAATAAAATGCAGCACAAAAGAGTGCAGACATGAGATCACATCAAAAATCCTCAGTCTTCTAGGTAGAAGATAAGGCACCAGAGCTATGAACAACTTATCCATAGTCAGTTACTGGTCATCAGGGAATGAAGTTTTAGAAGCTGGGCAAAATGACTGCTAGAGATAACAAGAACAAATGACAAGTATCCAGAAAATGTAAAACTTATCATATACAGACCATTTAGATGCTCTTAGATCATGGTTTTAGATAAGTGAAGAGAGAGTAATATGTAGAGCATATTAGCAGACACATAAAAGTGATCTGAAATGGATCCTACAGAAGAAACTATCAGAACCAACAAAATACTTGTCTCAGAGAAGGACTTAGGTTGTTGATGACACAGTCATTATGACCCAGTCTCTCCCCAGAGAGAAAATCTCATCTTTAGGACCAACAGGGGCAATGGATATATAACGTGTATACATATACATATACATATACATATACATATACATATATATATATCGGTTCTGCTTACAGGAATGTGTCTAATGGATGAGAAGGGTATGAAACTCCTTTTATTTTCATGCAAAGCTGTCTGGAACAGGCCATAAGGAAAAAGAAAAAAAAAAAAGAAAGTAAAAAAAAACCCACCATCTTTTGCAAACATTTTAAGGATGGTGTGAGGTTCCATTTTTGTCTCTTCTGCTGTTAAGAGAAGTAATAGATAAGGTAGCTAAAGCTAAATTACAACTCATTTGTCTTTTACGGATAGCAGAAACTAAGATTAATTGCATGAATTATGTTGGAAAGGACTACATGAAATAACAGCTTAAACTCTGTCATGGTAACAGTAGTTGCTAAACATGTTGTCTTGTCAGCAGGGTTAGATTTATGTGGGCGAGGCTGGGAGTTGTATGGGATGACAGATGATAAAGTCCAAGAAATTGTGATGCTGACAGCTATTAAGGAGAGAAAATAATATCTCCTATTCAAGTACTGATGGTTTATTTCTTTATTAATGAACTGTAGTGAATGATACCTTGAGAAATATTTACTCTCTCTAAGAAGGCAACACAGAATATGGTGTGGTGCTAGAAGAGCAGGGAACAGTAGAAGTATGCTGAAGTGCAAYGAGGAGGCAGAGTAGGGAATAGAGAAAAGCAGAGTCTTGTACCCAGGCTAAACATGGAACATTTAATACATGTTGAACTCTTGAAACATTTTAATTAAAAATGTCTAATAACAGCCCTGAATTTGACATACAGATTTCAGWAAATGTAGGACTGGGATTGCTCATGAAATCTGCAACAAAGGATGATGTGAGTTTTATTACTGATTTCTGTTGTATTGGGATTTCATACTGTATTCATATTATTTCATTTTAATTAATGATATCATCAGGGGATAGTATATTCCCTCCACAACCTCATTGTTTTACAATATTTACACCTTTTGGCATAGAAGGAAAACTGACACTGAGTACCAAGATAATATTTGCTTTATAACTGTACTTTTTCATAAATCAAACATGAATAATCTTTGAAATTATTATCAACTTTAAATAATCAAACTATAAACAGATAGTTCCAYGCTATGTTCCTCACTCAGTGACTATTTTAACAAATGAATAGTGATTCATTTTGCTGTAATTTGACATTACTACTTGTCTCTCATTGGCTCTGAAAGAAACAAATTCTGAGAAGATACTGTTTCATTTTTAGTCTGAAACAGAAATGAAGCATTGTAAAAAGTATGATTTCAGCTTCAGGGAATTTTTCATCCTTTTTTGGTGACTACTTTTATTTGCTACAATTTAACGTTAAGGACTAAACAATCAGGGCAAATAAAGCAAATGCTACTCAAAGTAATGTTTATATCAACAGCCATAAAAACCTATAAATAAAAAACAGTAATGAAGTAAACATAACTCCTTAATATAGTCAAGTGAGTCTAGCTGACATGAGAGGCTGATGAAAGGCAGTGTAACCTTGAGAACAAACTYTTAGTTAAACTGACTATCAATATTCACTACATTTTTTATTATTATACAATTAAAAATAAATAATAAAAACACAACCATATTACTATTCTTCTGGCTTACTTTTCTAATGCTAAGGTTGAATGGGCTGTTTACTGTTGTCCTAAAATGGAGCAACATTGTCAGACCCATATCTGAAATGTAACTTTTAAGTAAAGTGAAGGACCCTTATGCCACAGAATTTGCTTTATTTCATAGGTTAAATATGTTTTGATTAGTTTAATTCTTCTAAAATTTTCATTTAAGAAAAGTGAATATTAACCCTTTAACCTGGAGTTATAATATCCATACGCTTTTTAAAAAAATAAAATTGATTTAATTTGAAGCGCTACAGTGAAGTTTCAACATAGTGAGTACTCAATATTAAGAAAACATAATTACTAGAATTTAACGTGTTTCATAAATAAACAGCCAAAACCATATCCTTGAAGAACCAAACTGAACAATCATTTTGAACAGAGTGACTCTATATGAAAGAATGTAGGCAAAATGTATTTTGTACTTTTCAGAAATGTAATATAAATATGGAAGCCTCTATAGAGATTAAGTTCTATAGAGATCAGGCTTCATTAGAAATAATGAAGAGAAAAAAATAATAATAATAAAAAAATACAATGAAAGTGACACGCCTTGACATATTTTAATACAGAAATCTAATTTATCTCACCATAGTAGAAGAACTTCTATTTAGGCCCCCAAAATACATATAGCATATATAACAAACATATCCTTTGCACATTCTCTCATGTGAAAATGAAAACACCTAAATTCTTGCCTTAAAGGCTAGAAATATAATGTAATATGTYGTGTAAAAGGTGGAAATATAATAGGCATTTTTATGCTTATACTAATGGCAATTTTTTTGGCTTTTCCATGCTTATCTTCCATGCTTATTTTACATTGAAAAAAAAAACCATGTAAGACTACTTTATACCAATTTATTTGCATCTGGAAAAAAATCAAATGAGTATTTTCAAGTTCTGAAGTTGTTAGGGGATGTAGCTAGCATTAATTCAGATTATTTGATCCCTAAAATAAGTAAGACTGATTTTGTCTATCCTTAGATAGCTGCAGATACATCTGAAAGAGAGTGAGACTCTATTTCTAATCAGTGGACTAATATAAGCTTTTGGTAAAGCACATTTCGTCTTGCCTGTTTTAGATGTTTTACTTAAGGATCAGGTAAAGCATATTACTGTAGTTACCTTCTTTCTCCTTTAATTGCACTTCAAATGACATAATTCAGTTGCCATTCATATTCATAGGGTTCTAGCATTTTAGTGGTCTAGCATAACTATAAATATTTAAAGATATGTTGATACTTCATCAAATATTATTATTGAAGCAATAGATAAAATCTTTCATTTTTTTGAGTTTTTCTGTCTTTATTTCATTTTTTTCTCCATTTAGTACTCCCCTGCTTTCTTCTTTTCTGCCATAATTTCAATATTAAGTGTCCAATGATATTACAGGCAAGATTTATGATTTAACATGGACTTTTACACTATTATGATTTTTTTTTTTTGAGGAAAAAAAAATAGAGATGGATGTTATCTCTATATTTGTAATATAAAATCTGATTTTTTTACTTTACAATGTATTTTTAAAACAAGTCAGAAGAACGTTTTTCTATTGAATCTCAATATTCATTTTCTTGTTAGGTAGYATTACTGTTTCTCTGGCAACCAATTTTCAGTAATACTCCCTTTTTCTTTATTTCCTGCTTTTTTGTTTAATTTTCTCTCAGTTGCTGATTGATTTGCTGTAGATGCTGTTATTAATCTCAAATGGTACATAGGATTGTATGATTTCTTCAGGGCTCATTTCACAAAGGAGTTTGCAAATTAAACGCAGCAGTCTAGTTTCTGGGCTGGAAAGAGGTTTTGGAATTTTAATTAGAGATGTGAGTTCTAATCACTTAAACTCTTAATTAAATATTTGCTATTTCTAAAGCATAGTACTCTATACTTCAGAGCAGGTGAGATGCTCAAAACAAGAGAAAAATATGCTCAAATACTGATGATAAAAACAGATATAAAATATAAAGCAGGAGAAAACATGATATAGAACTACATAGTAGTAGTCAAGAGTTAAAGAAYAGAATCTCTGACATTCTCCCCCCCCCCAAACAATAATTTATTATTTCCTATTTTATCTGCAGCAGGTTGTGAGTAACAAAAAGAAATTCTGATACTTCTTATTATTTTCATCAATCCTAGGAGCAACTTCGTAGTTTAAGGARTTTGGACATATCAAAACCTTAGGCTATGGTAAGCCCCTGACTGAAAGTGCCAGGCTGTTCACAAGTGGTACTATAACCAACTGTGATATTCAGGCAACCCATCTGTGTTCAAAGTAGATCTGTCTGCTTCCCCGCATGTATGTGCAATTGCAAATGGAGCCATGGAAGAAYAGTTACTAGAAAGTTATGAATGAGTAACCAGGCCACTGAAAGAAAGATAAAGGCAAGACAGCAGCCTGAGAACAAACCTTACAGCTTCTAAAACAGCTGCAGAATGGGGAAGACAAAGACCTACAGTGTACTGAGAGTGTAAAGCATCAGAGTTTATTTAAGCAATATTTATCCCAATATTTCCAATCACAATGCCATCTCAGCTCTCCCTTACATACTGTCTGTTACTGGTGTGTGAAACAGAGAAAGGGAATGTTTCTGGCTCTTGTTGGGAGGGAAAGTAAGATGAAAGGATGGCATGCATTTTTTTAATTGCTCCCCGAAGGTTAGCTAAAACAGTGATTCTGAAAGTGATTGAGCAACAAGCTACAATGGATCTTCATCTGTTAGGGATATCATACGTGCGTGTACCTTGGCTCACTTGAAACTGGAGTGCTTTAAGAATAGGGATGGCGATGTAGATGCTTGTTTCCTTCTCTTTATCTTTTTCTTTAACTCCTTCTCTCCGTCATCAACAATTTCTTAAATTATTTTTCCCAAATCCCCATTTAATTTATTCTACATTTACTAGCTGCTTTGATATAAAAAGCAGTAAATTCAATTTCATATTAAGCTTCAAGGGAAAATATTCACAATATTGCTTTTGACTTACTTTTTATCTACAAACTAGAAAGCTTATAGGTAGAAGAAAAACAAATGTAGCATATCCCCTTGGAAATTTGTTGGGGTTTACATAAAATTTATAGCTGAAAGAATTCCATGAGATTAGTCCTAAATGCTGAAACCAATGGATAGCTACTCACAGTGGTCAAGAAAGCTTGACTATGATTCCTACTAAGATAAAGTAGTATCTGCAACTAAAAKAAACAAAATTTATTTCCTTAGGAAAACAAAAGATAATATATGACCATAAACCTTCTTTTTTTTTTATTTGTCATGCTGTGTTTCTTGGAATGGATTAAAATTTGCAATAGTGTTCATAAAACTTTATATTTAATCTGGAAGTTATGCATTTATTGTCTATTCTATGGCAATTGGACTTGCAACATAATGTTGCTCTGGGCTCTCTGTTAMGAAGTCTCTTAGAGTGCTCTTTCTATCCCAAGGTATGCAAAATATTCACTCAAATTCATGCTATAATAAATACCACTTTTTTCCTAATGAAAGGGTAACAATAGCTCTTTGGTATATGTAAGAAAGAAAAGCTTTTGTGGATGAAACTACCTAAGGTGAGAGATCAGGTTGAAAAGTAGAGGAGTGGACACATATAGACGAATTAGAAAGACAGAAGAGAGAATGAAGATGGTTCTCAGAGGCTTGCTGAAATTAGCAAAAATTTAGAAAGAAAAATGAGAGTGAGCACAGTAATGGAAACCACCAGGTCTTAATATACTTTCAGGAAGAATATTATTTCCTGTAATGAAGGCATCAGGCAGGTCAAGGGGGATAACAACTGAATGTTTTGAGATGTGAGTAGAAGRAGGAACTGTGGCAATAGAAGTTTTGAGTACATCTTTCTTAATCTTTAAAACAATATATTACCTATTAAAACAGTTCCTATCATCTAAAAGTATGCATAACATATTTCATACAATGTTATTAGTCCCTGCAGGATCTGGTCCAGCAGAGTAATTTGAATAGGGAGGTAACGAGAAGATTTCCTAAGTCCCTCCCTTGTTATATCATTTGAATCAGAAAACCTGAGAAATGAAAAGACATAGTGATGTAAACAAAAACAGTACATGAAAAAGTAAATGAAGAATAACATTAAATGTCTTACTACACTTTGTCTCTATTTAAACCGTGTTACTAAACAATTCATAAATATAGTTATTAAATTACTATTTTAAAACACATGTTAATAGTTAAGATCACAGGTTGCCATCATTAAATCTTATTTTCCTTAAACTTATTTCAAAATAACTTATAAATGGTATTAATATTTAATATCTACATTTATTACAAAACTTTTGTGAGTTTATTGCAAAGCAGCTCTTGTATTTCCTAAATGCAATCAAAATATTACACACATTGGGTACATTATTGGTTACAAAATGATAAATGAATCATTTTTTTCTCTACAAAAATAGATCTGAAATTATTCTGTATGTAACAAATTCCATGCTGCTTTTACAAGTATAAAAAAGGAGGTCAAATAGTCAATATTGATGTTCCTTCATGTTCAGATGGTAATATTTTTTATTGTATTATTTTGAACATTTTTTTCTGTCTTTTGTATGATAAATCATACCTATAACTTCACAAATGCACATTTATCTTGTGCCAGATTTTTTTTCGTCCATACAAGCACAGAAATCATTTAATACTATCAATAACTATGTGTAATGAAGTTATCAGTTAAATTTTGTTAAGACTGACTAGTATTTTGGAAACAATATTTACAGCCTTTATGAAGACCAAATGCATCTCAGTTTAATGTAATATGCATATCCTGAAAAGTTATAAGCAAAAGATCCAAAGTGTGCTTACYGATTTTTCAATTGTCTTTATATAACATGCAAATTTTCTGAGACATCTCTTTCTAAAAGAGTAGAAAAATACTTCTTCATTGCCTTGAATCTTGTATAATCATTTATATCAGTAAAACGGGAAAATTTAAAAAGTTAAATATGTTGAGCTCAACTACATATCTATTTCATATTGCAGTTGACTAAGCAGTTCTGTTGTTACTGCTTCTTCACCTCCTCCTCAACACCACCCAAGTAAAAATAGTCAAAGATCTTTAGRAGTTATTTTAATGAGATTTTCTTTTAAATTCCACTTTAAAATTATTCCTGATATTTTTAGAATGAGTATCTAACTACAAACTAAGACGGAAACTTTTGTTTGTAAAATAATTACTGAAGTCTCTGAAATCCAATATCTAACCTTAAAAATATTGCTATCTAGATGAAAATTTAGATCCATCTAAAGAGGAGAAACTATCAGAATCAACAAAATACTTGTCTACGGGAAGGAGGGGAACAAACACTTCCCTCCRCTTGCTGGAGAGTGCTTTCCAATATGGCAAAGATTGCTCAAAGAGCATGCATTTGGTCCTTACTGCCACAGGGGCGTACTTGCTGTCCACCAGGACTTCCAGGTCCTTTTCTGTATAGCTGCTTTCCAAACAGTTCCTGCRCTAGGAAGGGGGTTACTCCACCCCTTTCATGAAGTTCCTGCCAGCCCATTTCTCCAGCTTCTCCACATTCCTCTGAATGGCAGCCCCACTCTCCTTTGCACCAGCTGCTCCTCCTAACTTGAAATTTTAACTTAGTAYTTCACTCTCTCGAATTCTAACATGAGGTACGGGGGCCTGGGCAACCTGAAAGCAAATTTTATCAGTAAAAATGAGGTAAATAAATTACTAAATATCTTAGTCTTTGCTCTGTCCACTTCTCCCCTTTCCTTCTCTTTCTCCTTAGCCCTTTTTTTTGCTGCCTACTCATCTGCAGCACTGCATCTGGTACTAGCACCCTTAACAGTGAATATGAAAACTAGAAATCCGCTATAGGTGGAGACAGGTGTCTAAATGCCTTTGAGAGTTAATACCTCGGAAAATATTTAGTGTTATGTGGTATGGATTACAAACCTGAGATTTATCACATAGGTAAAGAACGTCATCTGCCTAAAGTTATCTGAAAGAGAAGGCTAAATGATGCGAAAGATTCATAAAAAAATAATCATACTCAATAAGAAAATAAAACAGTGTAGGCTGTAATGATATCTGACACAGAAGAAGACAGGTAAAAATTACAAGGATGGCAGAGGTATTTTTATGTCACAAGAATCTTTTAATAATGGGAAAACAAATGCTATCTGTAAAGAGAGAATAATTTTGAGAAAATTCATTTATGCCTTTCCTCACAAAAGAGTTAGCATCATCAACACAGTTTACAATGTGTAACTGTTGGAATTTGGCAAAAAACAGAAAGCTTAACGGACAAATTCTAAAAAAAAATCTATATTTCTATTAAAAAGGCATTCCTGCTTCAAAGCAACTGTGATGTGTGTTATTGATTTTTGTACCACAGATCTCAGCCTCCACATGGGGTTTAACATTATTTAACAGTATAGACACTGCTATAAATTGTTACGGTTAAAGCCAATTGTAGAAGATATCTGAACATATAGAGAAAATTATTATATATACTTCATATATTAATGTTGAATTATTGAAGATTTTCTAGTAATAGTCAATATATTGACCAAATTATAAAGAATTCAGTAACATATATTTCAGAAAAAAAAAATCCAGTGACGCATTCTAAGAATCTTTTACTTAATCAACATGCCTAAGAAACCATTATGTTATCATCAGTTGCCATCAAGGTCCACTACTATTTCTCATGCATGCTGAAAACTGGAAAAAAAAATATAAAACACTGAAATATAGCACACCAAGTAATTTCATYTCCCAGAATAAAGTGAGAATATGCATAAACTTTTACTGTTTCTGTTCACTTTTGTATCACTCCTCATTTATAAAACAGTTAAGGAATTTCCAATTATTTCTTATAACCTGCATGAGAAAGTGAGTGACAAGCACATTTTGATAGCAAAATATATTCCCTCAGTATTACTATATAGTCTTTGAGCCCCAGTCCACTGAAGCACTTCAAGATGTACTTAACTGAATATGTTAGTCTGACTGAAGTCTAATTCAATATTATGTTCATTTTTTTGGATTCCTGAAAAGTATTTCAAATTATATTAAAATATAACTTTTTTATTGTTTGTTTTAGCAATGCTAAACACCCTGCAGTGGTGTACATGAACCTAAGAAATTTAAGGATAAGGCTTAAAATATTCTTATAGTCAAAAAGTATGCTGCCCTAAATTAACTTAATTTAATTAAAATATGTCACAAAGACATGAATTAGGAGAACAATCACTTTAGGTTCCTCTTACAGTCACTGAACAGAGATAGGTAGAATGGGCAGAAGCAGTTACATGATGCTAATACAAGTGAAGATAAGGTATCATTTACTAGATATCAGGGTATCCATTGTAGATGATAGTAACTATCTATCATCACACTAATCAGTCAGGTCCATTGTTTCCTTCACTGAAATAAGTATTTGTTCTAACTGAGTAGTCCCAGTTAAAGATTTATATTTCTGTGAAGTCTCATAGATTTGGCAGGTCTTAAACTTTAGAACAAAACTTTACTGAATTTATTCATCTGTGGTACACTTGGTGCAACCAGTCAGCTCTTACAAATTATTATTCAACATTATTACATACTCAGAACTGTTAAAGGCAATTACAGAGTAGATTAGTGCTGAGTATACAATACCACAGAGCTGATGCCATTATAGTCAGCACTAATGGGTACTGTCTGTGATGGTCCTTATTGCAGCAGCCAAAGAAATCAGGTTCAAGAGCTGTTTGCTGAGAGAAGTCAGAACTGAAGTGTCTGTCTTGTTTCCTCTCCATCATTCCTCCATCATCCTTGGTTTTGCTTCTTGCCTCCTTCCAGAAGGGGGGTTTCTTCCACAGCTAAATCCACTGATCARGCTAGATGTATAAATATGGACATTTAAATATTCTTATAATTTAAAGATGATACTGTTTTCTTTTTCTTTATATAGCGTTCTTAGAGTATATTTAGTATATATAACATATATTTAGTATATAGAATATTTAGAGTATATTTAGTTCAATATGGAGGAAATACAGTCTTTAAAGCATACCAAAAAAGGAGCAGAGAAACACCAGTAATGAGTCTGAAGCATTATCCAACTTGTTTAAGTCAGGATTAATAAGAGCAGAAAATGATGAGCACTCTCTGAGTCAGCTGATAGGATCCTAACTAATGCTTGACTTTATTAAAAAATCCCTACCTAACAAGAAAGCACTCCGATGCGTAAGCGTTTTGCTGAACTGCACGATGCTAGCATATATGTGATGAGTAGAGTAGATGTGGGTATTTTTAACTAAACAGATTTACATAAGAAAATGACTTTTTTTTCTGAACCATCCTTCTCCCTTCCAAGAAGAAAGCAGTTTTTTTAATGAAATATTAACTGGAAAGAGACTAAAAGAGACCAAGAGAGACCAGACTGACCAAAGTAAACTACTAGGTATCTCTTTGGGTCATAGAATTCGTATAAGAGGAAAATCAGCTCTCTGTATCAGAGTGAATTTATTTGATTGTGTCTGCACACAAAACAGAGCCAAGCTTGTAACTAACTTGAATATAAAAATAAAATCTATATTGATTGAAAAGACATAGCTATTCAGAATTCCATGGAGTCAGTAGTYAGTAAATCCCAAATTTGTGTTATAAATAAGGAGAGTTTGTTTCACATCATTTCCTTTCCTCTCAATTTTGCCCTTAGTCTTACACTTATTTTCTGGTTATAGACAATAGGAACATTCTCTTTTCTCTCTCTCTCCCCTCCCTTCTCTTACACACACACACACACACACACACACACACACACGAAAGAATCTGTTGTTAGTTCAAATAATGTTTTAACAACCTTATAGTACAAATAATCTAATATACAAAAGCCCCATACAGTTAAAGTTGTTGTATTAAAAATACTTTCCTAGTATCTACCTGTCTTCTCTTATGTTATGTAGCTCTGTCCATGTCCCTGTGGGCCCACAAGCCAGCAGCCATGGCAGGGCTGTAGGGAGTGGGGAAGGGAGGAGTAGTTGTTCTAAGATTTCTCCAGAAGGACCATTTAAAAAATTCTGCCGATCATTTTTCACTGATATTTTCTTAAATTTACATTTCCTGAAAAGAATTATTGAAATATCTTTCAGAGCATGGTCAAGCATTTCTGGGAGGCTGACAACATCTTCCAACTGGCCCATAAAGCCAGATGGAGGAATGACTGTATAGAGCAAATCAGCAAGGCAATTACTGCTGGTTGCTGTCCAGTAGCTTTGTGGACTGCTGCAGCTCTATCTGCTGTCACTTGCTATGCCAGTGTAAGGCAGACAGGCAATTCCCTACCTTGCTCCTCATGCCAATCACTTCACGTTAAAAGTTCATCTATGAACAATCTTAAGTGATAACAGCGAAAGTAGTCAACACAGCTCATTTCTACTTATGTATTTCATATTTATGTGTAATACTTATGTATTACATATTTAAAATAGTAGCAGCATTTTCAATGGGTATTCCTTTGYACTGAAAAAGTTAAAGCATTTAACCAATGTATTTTCACTCARATTTGCATTCTTTGGAGCTTTTCCAGCTTCCTGAATCAATTTATTGCTGAATAAAATTAACATTTTTACTCTCAGAAATCTTAGAAGATAAATTAACGGTCTTATTACTGAAGTAACACTCCTTAGGGAAACACACAGACCAAATGCCACTACCCTTCAGTGACAAATGCATGTTCTGGAGATCCATTAGGTTATTTTGTAATTTAGATAGATAACATTGCTAAAATGTTTTGTTCATGTTCACTTTCRTTGTAAAATACCCTTTCTAAATCACACCCTTTAAGTCCTTATGACTTTCCACATGAAATTACTTGGAAACTATAATGCTAATTAATAAATTTTAGCTTTAGATTTGAATAAAGTTTCCTTGAACTAGAGTGGGTAAGTTCAGTAATTATCAAAATCATTCACTCCCTTAAATTTACAGTTGGGATCTTCTCTAAGGACTTAGAAAAAAGGCTGATTGTTGTCCCTTGAAATAGAAATCTCTGTCAGTGTTTATCTTAAGAGACCATCACAGAATGGATATTAAAATATTCTTTTTTCCTCAGGTTTAAACTCAGAGCATTATTACTGCTAAACTCAAAGACTGTTGCAGTATCTTTGCTAAAAGCTTCAGATCAGTTTCATGAAAAATACTGATGATATTTTTTCCTTAGTTACTATGGTAGTTGGTAATCTATAAATACCAAGACTGACAGAGATTGTAGGTTTTTAAAGACTTTAGCTAGAAAGACYGTATATGAAAGCTATTCATCTCTGCCAGAAGTAGAAAGTGCTGAATCCTGGGATCGCAGAACCGCTGAGGGACCTCTGGAGATCACCCAGTCCAACGGTCCCTCTCAGAGCAGGGTCGACGAGAGCAGGTTGTCCCAAACGTGTCCAAGCACGGAAACCACACAGCCTCTCCAGGCAACCCGTTCCAGTGCTTGACCATCCACCTTCACAATAAAAAACAACCAAACAACCAAATAAACAATCAAAAACCCTTTCTCTTATGTGTAAACGGAATTTCCTCTATTTCAGCTTGCAYCCGTTGCCTCTTGCCCTGTCACCAGGTGCCAGGGAGCGCAGCCCGGCCCCATCTTCCCRGCTCCCCCTGGGGYGGAGCTTGGTAGCTGTTTCCTGATTGGCAGGTGCTTGGTTGTTAGCTGCCCCCGATAGGCTGGTTCCGGGTTAAGGAGGGTTGCTGGTGGTTGATGGGGTGTGGGGTGGTGTTGAGGGGTGGTGTAGGKGGGTGACTCCTTCCTGTGGGGTGGCCTGGCAGCTGTGGGGCTAGGGGAATGGAGGGTGCCTGGAAACTGCTCCCTGGTAGATCCCTGGAAATGGTGGTGAGCTCGGTTCAGGCACAGGCTGCGGGAAGGGTGTGCGGAGAGACCCTGCAGAGGTGAGGGACTGTGCCACAAGGTGCAGGCAATGCTGGACAGCCAGAGCCTGGACCTGAAAGAGTGCTGGGCAGGGACTCCCAAGGCTGGAGAGGCTCCAAGCTTGCGACTCCTGTAGAAAGGCTCCTTCTCTACCTTCAGATCTCAATTTGCGGAGCTGGCACTTGCCGTAATAGCAAGTGAAAGGAAACAGGCTCCATCAAGGGAAGCTCCAGAGCTTAAGCATAGGAGCATTGAGGCATGATCACTTAGAGGATGTGGCAAGTGGTACTGGTTCACGATTCCTCTCTGTGGAGGATGGAGGCATCCATCTACTGACTGGATATGCTGTCACAAGAGGTTTATTGCTTGCCAGGCGCCTCTATCCAGGATGTTTCCAAGACATTGCGGTTGGTATTCCATTTCTCACTATTACCCCTTGTTGGTCATTCATGTGGGCAATATGCCAAGCAAGACTTGGAACTACATCCTCAAAAGGGAAGATGTTCAGTTAGAAATGGACACATCCTGTGAGTTAACAATAGGCTGCACGGTTGGTATCATAGGCAATATTTTGGCTTTTATGATCTTAGATCTCTCTGAGAATGAGGACTACTAGCAAGAAAAARGAATCTACTTGGAAAAGTGGGATAAGAGCATCTTTTCCAACTGGTCTGCCAACCTGGTGAGGAACACTTTAATGAAGGTACGTTGGGAAGTGGTGGTAATACCTTGCCAATAGATGAGAGAATGAAGGTGASTGGTGGTAGATATATAGGACAGGATGATAGGAGCAAGAGAGCCATCAGGAAGAGTGAAAGATTGAAAGGAAGCCTGTCACAAGGTGCAGATGAAGGTGAGATGCTGAATGCCTTTTTTACCTCAAACCTTTTCACTGACAAGGTCTCCCAGGCCATTGTTTCTAGAGGCAAAGTTCAAGGAGCAGAGGAACTGCCAACAGTGCAAGAGGATCAARCCAGGAATCATTGGAGAAAACTCAACCCAGAAAAGTCCATGGGACAACACAGGATGGCTGCATCGGAGAGTGCTGGGAGATCTAGCTGAGGTCATTGTGAGGTCACTCTGAAAGGCTGTGGAACTTATGGGAAGTCCCCAGTGACTAAAGGATGGCAAATGTTGCAAACACCTTCAGAAAGACCGAAAGGATGGTTTGCAAGCCACAGGCTTGTCAGGCTTACTTCAGGCTCTGGGAAAATCATGCAGCAAGTCTTCTTGGAAATTTTTTTTCTGCACATGAAGTAGAAAGTGATTAGAAATTGCGGGTATGGACCTACCAACTGACCAACCTGGTTGCCTTCTATGTAGAAATGCCTATAACTGTGAAAGGAGAAAGAGCCATGAATGTCATCTACCTTGACTTCATAGATTCTTTTGATACAGTTTCTCACAGTACATTTTGTCTGTGCTGGGACATGGTGATCTACAGGGGTGAACAACCAGACAATGAAAAACTGCCCTGATCATTCAAGCTAGTAGTTAATGGTTTGTAGCATGCCTGGAAGTGGCCAGTTATAATGTGAATTCCTCAAAGAATCCTAGGGTCCATCCTGTTTGATATCTTTATCAAGGATGTTTAGGAGGAGGCAGAGTGCTCTTTCATCAAGTTTGTGGATGATACCAAACTGGGAGTTGCAGTTGATATGCTCAAGGAAAGAGCTGCCATTTAGAGTCTAGACAACTTGGAGAAAATGGCCCAACAGAAACTTCAAGAAATTCAAGGACAGATTTCTGCATCTGGGACAGACTAATGCTTTGCTGGGAATTGACTGATTGACTGGATAACAGCTCTGCTAAAAAAGACCTAGGGGACATGGATGACAGGAGAATAGACATATGAGAGCAGAGATGAAAACTATCAGTAGGCTCTATCAATGGAATTGTAACTTACAGGATTTTAATCAGAAGGAGGTGATTGTTTCYCTTTATCTGGCAATCAATAGACCACATATGTCATCCTGCTAGTTGTGGTCCCCCCAGTACAGGAAAGTAGTTGATAAATTTGATGCACCCAGTGAAGGGCCAGCAGCACGGCTGTGTGCTCCCAGTGCTCCCGATGGAGCACTTGCTCTGTGAGGAGAGACAGACTGAACTGGAATTCTTCAGCCAAGAGAAGAGACTGCTTCAGGAGAACATAACAAAAGCCTCTTGGTACCTATGGGGAGGTTACTGCGAAGACCAAGGTGGGCAGTGGTGTGTGGTGGGAGAATGACAGACAATGGGTATAGACAGAAAAGATGAGGTTCTGACATACATAAGGAAAAAAAAAAAACTATGAGGACAATCAAATATGAAAATAGGTAGCTCTCAGAGATTTTTTRATCTTCATTCATGAAGATTTTGAAGACCAGACTATGTAAAAGCCCTAAGTATTTGGGCTGAATCAACGCTGACCTGCTTTGAGTGGGATGTTGTAGTCTCTTACCTCCTGAGGTCCTATCCAGCTGAAAGACTCTATGGTTCTCTAGCTTTTATGTCACATCTAACCATTATATATTGTCTGTCACGGATTAGTTTTATTTACCAAAACAAACAAAAAAATCTGGTTTGTCATATTGAGAAAATGCTAATCTTTACAACCCAGTGAAATACAACTATATCCATTTTTAAACTGTTGTGTCCAAAATTGTTCAAACTATTAGATTCACCTTAAACATATTTTGATCCTTGATACAAAACTGAGGCTCTTTCAACCAATCTGCTGTTTAAATTGTGTCAGACGTCTCCCAGTAGCTATCTTCTGAATAYAAATGTATTGCCTAATGTTCTTCAGAAAAATGCTCTAATGACAATATTATAAGCTATCCTTTCTAGCCTACATCAGAGAAATGGGGAAAACCAAAGAAAAACAGAACACACACCACCTCAAACTATAGCTACCAAGTTCTTAAGAGTTATTTTGGAAGTGTGAGATTGAAGCGAAAAAAACAAGRACTAAAAACAATCTTCAGAGAAAATGCAACCAAATACAGATGCTTGTAAATAAATCTAAGTAACAGCGCTCTCTTTTTTCTTTTTAGAAATCCTGTATAACGTGCAACATGAAAACTAATTTTGGGGGGTTGTTAAGGTTAATGGGGCACAAGACCTCTACATTACTTACATTGTGTGTGTGAATTCAGTTGCTTACTCTCAGAACTACTTTTCTAGTATGCATGTTTATTGTTTCYGATATGTCAGGTAAAAGATGCCAAAGATGCACTTTAATGAAATTGTAATTTAACTGATTACACATGGGAACTGATACAGTGAAGTAGAGGGTTTGTGAYTGTGTCTTACTTACCAGACTAAAAGCTTCAGTGGAGAGAGGGAAATCCTCACTTCTGGTGTTCTGTGATAAAAGTAAATGGTGCRTTTAAAAATAATGGCAAAATCAACGTTCAGTAGGAGACAGATGGAAGAGTAAACTTACATGACTTAGCAGCCTGCTATTTAATTTAGATGTCCATTTAGTTTAGATGCCCACTTGCAATTTTGAAGTGTTGGGTTATAGCTTGTGTTTCTATGCCTATTTCTGCATTTTTCCCCAAAGATTACTCAATATAAAATGAAGCTGTTGAGCGTGTACTCTGAAGTGCCCATGTGAGTTTCTACAGTATATTTTTAGTAGGCAGCATTGACCTTTGTTAARCCTAGCCTGAAAACGGAGATTCAGGATCACACTTGAAGTCTGTAGCAAAGCAAAAGACTTGAATTTAGGTCCCAACTGCATCTTTTAATTATTTTTTTTCAATGAGCCTTACAGTATGACTAGATAGGAAATTTGAAGATTAACAGAAAGTTCATTCRTGACAGAAAATAAACATATTTGCAGGAAGCTAATGCATAAGATCCACAAAGGACATTAAGTAGRTCTCACAGGGTTTGTGTAGCTTTCAAAAAGGATGAAAGGCAAGCAAAGCCATACATATGTCTTGAGAGGATAGGAAGATCCCTTTATAATGACACTGTGGTGAAACATAACCCTCAGTACAGCTTTATTGTGGGAACACTATGTTCTTATTTATCACATTGATGGAAATCTTTAGCAGAGTTATCTGAAATGTGGCCTGTGATCACATTAACTACAGAAATAAGGTACTTTCAAACCATTAACTACAAAATTTATGAAAGTTAAGATTTCATTAGGATAAAGAATTGGAAGACAGGGAATTTTGATATAAATTTGACTAATTACTGGAAATGACAGCAAAAARCTGACCTCAAGGTAAGTTATTTGCACAAGTTAGCAAAAATTAAATCTGAGCTTAATTTCATTATTACAAAGCAAATAAATTTTCACCTACCTAAATCATAGCAAAACTATTATACTATAATGAAAAGACTTAGCAGAGGCAAATTACTATTATAATGAGTCTGGATTATTCAGAGTATATCATTTAAAATTAATCTTTAGCCAAGGACTCCTCTGCCATCTTCCACCTCCCCCATCATGGAGCACAAAACTCCTACACAAACATGCAGGCAAATCTCTTACAGCACCAGGAGACCCTGAAGAATTGGGATCACATGACTCAAGTGCTGTTTCACTAACTTGAATCACATTTTAGTGTGTTTTCAGAACTGCATATACAAAAAACATGATCTGCGCCCAAGCTCCGAGGACTTTCGGTCTTATGCTTGTAAGAGGTAGCCATTAATACTCACATATAATTATTATGGCTTTTGAGAATATATTTGGTAAAATAATCAGTCTTTCACAGTTGCTTATCTTTCCTTTTTTCTGCTTTCCAAATATATTTAAGATGTTCTTGAAATACCAAGTCACTGCTGGATATGTTGTCAGAAACGGTGCAGAGTTGAAAAGCAAGTTGAAAATCTGTTTATTGCATGCAGCTATTATGATCACAAAATGAGCTGCCAGGGAAATAAACATTGCTATTCTTTCTGRGGTGAAATACTGTTTTCATCCTTGTAAAATTCATTAGGAACTGCTTAATTACAGGAAAGATCAAATATTTATCACTTTTTCTTCAGGATAATCTAAAGCCCACTTTTYCCATTTCATTGTCCCTTTACTATTTTGGGGTCTGTAAATATAACAGTTTATCAAAATATCAGTGGAGATTGCATAATGATAAAAGTCTATGATTTATTATTATTTTGTGGGAGAAGAAATGGGTGGATCTAATCAACATCTTGTAGTTTTGAATTCATAGTTTAATGATTTGGATTAAAAACACTATATTCAGGGAGAGACTAGTGGAAGCAGAATATAATGGAGTCCTTATATACAAAATGGAAAGTTTATGTTTAAAACAGAAATGAAGTGAATTGTTGGGTCATACTTGAATTTACATCTTGTTGTCATAGCCATCTGGCATCTTAAATTTAGGAGACAGATTTTCTAGATCCATTTATAATATGCATTTTTTTTYCCCAAAGTCAAAATGCTTCTAACAACATTAAATTATTGCAGCTTTATAATTGTTTGAGTACCATAATTGAAAAATGATAATTTTACTTGAAATTCCTGGGATAGATGCTGAGATAAATCTGATTCTTACCAAAAGAAAGAAAAGACTTTAGAGGAAAGAAATCTGTCTTAAAAATCTTGGAATATTTTGCTTTGCTTTGCACTGTCATTTTTATGTAATGCAAATTATGTTTTAATCCAAAATACACTGTAGATGAAGCAGCAAGAGGTCTTCAAAGTGAAAAGACTTTAAAATAATAGAAGTATTTTTTATGAATATTTATTGCACTTTTACTATGTACAAAAACTGGAGAAAAAACACGACATAATACCAGTTCTCATTTATGAAGTGAGCTAACCCATTCACAGCTTATTTACCTCCTTGCTTATAGTTTAAAATAATAATTTCAAAGTCATAGAATTCAACGGCTTCAGTTGTGGTTAATGATTTCAGCATAGCATAGCGGCTAAACTCTTAGAGAAGCATGAATAGCAACATTAGCTAAGCACAGAATCTAAAGAACACTTAAAATGGTTCCACTACCACTTAGTTGTTCGTCCATACTCAGATAATTACATATTTTCTCCCTGAAGTGAATGAGGATTTATTTATCTTCAGTGAAGGCTAAATATCATCCTGAAAACCTCTCTTTTTATGCGTAAGGCCTCATGAGTACTATACCTGTATGCCCAATTTCAGTGCAGGTATTTGAGAGGTAYTGTTCTGAGAAGATAAGGAATATGGAGGGCTAAGTTCGGTTGCCATTGTCATCTTTGTGCTACTCTGGACAAGATTGCTGTTTGAAGCTGGAAGATGAAACAAGAGACCTAGAGGAAATTTACCTTTCTGGACTTGCAGTTGTGTGGTCAAGCCCCTCATTTTTCTAAAGCAAACTGAGTCAAATCCTTTCGGAATTATTCAGCGGGCAATACAGTTGGTTCCTCATCATTTAAAGAAGAGCTGAAATGTTTCTACAGTATGATCCAGACCACGTACAATAGGTATTTATCAGTGGGCTGCACACAATACTCAAATGTATTTGAGAGTCACTGTGCCTTGCCATGTTTTTTTTTTTTTTTTTTTTTTTTTTCCCCCCGAGATGCCTAGTGGAGCAAGATGATTCTCCCTCTCCCTCCCTCAAGAGAATGGAGAAGTATTCCTGTAACTTAGGGGGAAAAAAAAAACTGATTTAAGAAACACGTGACCTGGCTTTTTCAGTCATTCTCATTCTGGAATATTTTTCCTGAGAATGCTGAAATGAAAGAGTCAATAAAGCAGCACCACTGCCACAGTGTCTAATGATGTTAAAGTGTGCTAAARGCAGAGGGATTTTTATTCAAGGCTGTATATCAAATCAGGGAGGAGGGGAAGTGATTTTCCACATCTTCTTGTCACAAAGAGAGCAAGCTTTCGGACCTAGCCCTTCATGGCTAGTCTTCATGGCTGTGTCTAGGCGTTAGAAGCCTCATGCAAGTTTTTTRTTTGTTTGTTTACTTCATTCTGAGACTCTCAGATTACCCTATACATTGTATAGGGAAACTACTTATAAATTCAGAGTGCTAGATTCTACTTTAAGGTCAGATTCTTAAAAGTATGGGCAAAAATATTTTTTAATTGTAATCTATTTATTCTCTCTAGGAAAATMTCTGATTTATATGATACATTATTTGTACATAACTATAACAAAAGAGAAAAAATAGAGCTTTTTTATTCAAAATTTGCTTAAAGGAAAGCAAATCACAAAATTAGGATTTCTGCATGAATTCTCAGTTGCACCATTTCCCATGGGTTCAGATATTTTAGTCTTCCCTTTTTTTTTCAAACACAGATTTTACTATCAAATAATGAAATCAAATCATCCAAATCAAATGAATTGCCATGACAAGTATAGCAGCAGAGAATAAGATGATATGAGACAATTGCTTGTTATATGTCATGGAACTTAAGGATTTATGGTGTACCTTTTCCAATTTTTAATATTAATTACATTTGARTTAAACTAATTCAATGAATGAGTATTTCATACTTCATACATATCYATTCTTCATAAAACTTACTGTTGTTATCCTCTTCAGATGATTCCACATGTATTTGTTGTTATTTTAACATCACTGTGATACAATAAATGTGGAATAGTCTAGTTAATGAAAAAGGAACTAAAAATACAGATCTGTCTGTTCAAAGAGTATAGACGTATAGGAGGCATTAGAGTCAACAAAAACTACTAGTTTACATTACTTGAGATCATTTCTTCTGTCAATAAACAATACTATTTTGTAGCAGAAGAGATTTTGAAATTTGCCATGAGCTGCCATTTCCTATTTAAGAATTCTATGACTGCAAGTGAAGTTATAGTGGGACAAAGGCTGGCATATTCAGATTGTAACCTTGTACTATTTCATTATCCAAGGCCAAACTGATGTCAGCATGCTACCAGCCCTTCAAGGTTGGCCAGTCAACCATTTTTTTATACCAAATATCAYGGGAAAAGTCAAGTGCAAAGCCTCCCAAAGAGAAACATAGTAGTTTCCATTGSAGAGTGTTGAATAGCCAAAAGAAAGTAGGCATCTGGATAGCTCTGTCATACATAAATATGACTCATTTTCTTTCTGAAATAGAGCAGCCAACAAGAAGARAAAAAATAAAGTGAACAAATGAAACCACAAACGAGCCTTCAACAAAGACAAGGATGAAAACAAGATCAATGAAAAGGAGATGCATATGACAGGTACAGACTTAATAATAAACAAGTATTTAAGAAACAGTACATGCATGGAAAGTTTAGTCTGAATCAGAAATGGCAGAGCACTGTGACTCTGTAAGTGCTTTTTTCCCCTTTTTTTTTCTTTTTCTTTTTTTTTCCTGGTAAGCAATAAAATTGACAGTCCCTTCAGAGTAAGCAAATAACAGAAGATAGATGTTTTCCTGAAGTTCATTTGGAGCCTAAAGGGATAAGATGTTAAAACAACCTACCTTCCATTCTTTTCAGCTTTGACTTGTATTCCATGGAGAATTTTTGCTCAATCATGAAAACAAAATAAAACRTGGAGAGATTCTAACTTCTCTACAGAATTTTAGATTCCATTTATCATTAGCAAATGGAGGCAGCCTTAATGTAGAACATGTCATCTGAGACTAGCATTGTCCTTGGAATGAAAGAATTCCAAACAAGTTATTTTATCCAGCTGAAAAATAAATTCTGTTTTTGCAAAATTGATTCTCTCAAATGTACTATCAGTTCATTTCAAAATATGTATATCAGAAAAGTATACTTTTTTGTTTGTTTGTTTGTTTGTTTTTTGTTTTTTGTTTGTTAATGAAACATCCAGTCTTCCTCATATTCTTCAGCAATGGCACTTGGCAATTTTGTTTCTAGTGGAGACAGTTTTGATTTTTATGTTATCTCTGTAGCAGCTTAACTGAAAAAATAATATATTATTCAGAAAATACTAGAAATGAGTTCATATMAGAAAGAACATTTATTGTTTTGTATTACAGACTGATTAAGCAATGGAAATATGTACTTCTATCAGTTAATAATAAGTATAAAACAATGCTGACTAGACAGGCATCTGATCATAGAATCAGAATCATAGAATCAGTAAGGTTGGAAGGGACCTCTGGAGATCATCTAGTCCAACCGCCCTGCTCAGCAGGGTCACCTAGAGCTTGGTAGACAGGGTTGCATCCAGGCGAGCCTTGAAGATCTCCACAGAAGGAGACTCCACAACCTCTCTGGGCAACCTGTGCCAGGGCTCTGTCACTCTCACAGGGAAGAAATTCCCCCTCAGGCTCAGGCGGAACTTCCTGTGCTTCAATTTCTGCCCATTGCCTCCTGTCCTGTCACATGGGGCAATGAAAAGAGTTTGTCCCTGTCCCCTTGACACCCTCCCTTCAGGTACTTGTACACATTGATCAGATCCTTATGATAAATACATAAGGAAGATTGTCTGTGTTCATAGTAGTAGAATATGACCTCAGTGACAAAACTTAAATCTGTCTTATATATCTATAGTATCTCCCTTTTTTATCATAATAATAATCATGGCAATATAATAAATTAACTTCTGAAATGTCTTGTGTTTCAGRATGTAAAGTGGGCTGGAAGTGAAARCGGTTACAAAWGCATTTTGGTAAATGGTTATCAAGATTTATTTTTGCTAGTCTGCAAAATGTTTTGACTACTGATTTTTAAATTACTGGAAGGATAGGAAAGCTCAGAATATTAAATTGGTCTCATTCAGAAATAAGTATTTGGAGTTAAAAAAGAGAGAAAAAAAAAAAAAAAGAAATCTTTGCCTAGGGGAAAAAAAAAGAATATATATATATTTTTTTAGTACATAACTAAACAGGATTCACTGGATGAATTATTAGCTTACTGGTTCTTAGTGGCCAGGAATCTGTTTCCCGTAGTGTGTGTGAAGGGTTCTAAACCTGCTKTTCAAAAGACTGATAGAAACACCCCATTCTAATTTGTGAACAGAGGTGTCTGCTGCAGCTGTATTTAGTTCAGTACTTCTAACATATGTGTTTCTRTATCATGTCAGTGCAGTATTAAACATGCTAATAATGTGTTTATTGAATCACTTCTTCCTGTGATTAGATATTTTCCCCTTAAAATCCAGTTATCATTGACATTCCATTGCATCTCRACTCCTAATTACTTGAACTAAGCACTCTGAAGTGCTGAGACCGAACACCTAAGTTTACGTGCCACAGAAACTTTCAGACTAAACAGAAGAGGGTTTGTTAATTGTAGTCTTCCACAATTGGATGGTGCTGAACTGCTTTTTCTGCTGTGTTAGACCAAAGGGTGTAAATTCTACTTGAATCCATTTTGCCTATTTTCAAATGTGTGAGAGTTTTGAAAGTCTTATTTCTCTGCGTATGCCTGTGTGGGTAGAACAAGAGCTTCTAATCTTAACAGAAGCAAWTAAGCCCAAATGCCTGTTACAATAATAACATAACAACAACAAAAGCAACAATAACAATAATAATGTGATAGTAATTGTGTTATTTCTGCAATTGTTTTTGTCATTATTAATAATTAACAGTATCCAGAATAGCTTTAAACTGCTGTGTAATAATGAGTAGATTTTTTCACTAAGGGAATTACTTGATATTTTCAAAGACAAAATCTTTCATCTTCTGAAACACAGCAAGTTTCTTATTACAGAATTGAACTGCTTGTAGAGTAGTAATTGAGCAGGCTTATGTGTTGATTGAGCTGCCTTAGTAACAGAAACACATTGTTTTAAATATGTATCAATCACTGTTCTAAGAAAATAGATATTTCATTTACCTGAAAATAATATATATGCAAACAGCTAATTCCATAAATCTGCAATCTGGAGCAAATTTGTCATGACAATTTAAAAGGATATTTTCAAGTCACTTTTGAATATAATAGTACAGTTTCATAAAATCAGATTCTGCTTTTATGCCTTACAGAAAAACTTGTGATGACTTTTTGCTCCCATCTATTATCATGATTTTTGCAGAGTTCTTTGAACTGCAGTGTTACTTGGAAAGTGAATAGATATAAGCTCATAAACATAAGAATGACAGATTAACTATATTTAATTTAAGACATACAACTATAAGAATATGTATATGTGTTTCTATAGATACAAGCAAACAATTTTTTTCTTAATAGAGCATAGACTCAGGAACTTTTATTTTTCCAATTGCTGGTTTAAAGGATTAACAATACAGTGCATCTGCCTCCTATRATAATTTTGGTTTAAGGGGAAAAAAATAACTAGTGTATATTCTGTTGTCTTCTGCTTTGGAAACCATATAGAATGCAGGCAACAGCACACACAAAAGCTGTTTTGTGTCTATATGTCTGTTTTTTGATGTTAATGTCACTGAATAGAGATTTCATTTCAGGTAAGAAAAATAACTATATTTTAAGTAAGTAAGTAACTGATTCATTGCACAAGAGAAGGTAAAATGYAAGATCTCTCTTGTTAGATAGAAGTAAAAATTTGAGTCAGTGTGTAGGTGGCAATATGCATGGGAACAATGAAAATAATCTTACTGATTTAGATCATTTTCATTGGGAAAAAAAAGTCTTTATTGTCTGCCTGTCAAGCGTGAAGAATTATGTAGCCTAAATAATAACAGCAGATTGTTATGAAAGTACCTCCTCCTTGAACGGGATGAGTTATTCTTTGTTTCTGGTAACTTCTGCAAGCACTTCTGTACACAGAAATTATTTCAAAATCTGTAAAAGTAAATAAAGTAAAAAAAAAAAAAAAACTGAATCTGCCCAGAAGTTGGCTATTCTTCAGAAACATGACCTCAAAGTTTATGCTAGCAAGTAGACTTTGGTCTGACTGATAAAACTTGATAAAAATGTAAGTGAGAAGTGATAGGAGTGATCAATATCAGATTCAGATAACAGATTTGGCTATTAATAGTGATATCTGTAGGTGAGCAATGTAATAAATGTCATCGTAAATATTTACATCAATGAAAAATTAGCCAAAATAGTCAAGAGTAGTTGAGAGTGTGATTTACTTGATCAAAGGTACGGACTTCTTTTGTTCAACTACACATAGTTGTCTAGAGATATTCCAAAAGTTCTGAAGTATCCTGCCTGGCATCCATCTGCCTCTCCAAAGTAGTACGGATCTCCTATATCTGTAAGCCTCATGAAGATGTCTGAGACATCTATGGCATTGCAGAAGGTACTTACCTTCAGGCGACTGAGCAGGGACATAGTCTTCTTTAGGGTGATGTGATTAACTCTTCAGATTTGATGGAGATGAAGATATGGGAGCTTAGGCACGTGGATCCCTGTAGACACCTAAACTGGATGTGTGATTAAATCTGAATGAAGTAGTGAAAGCATGTTCTTTCTTCCCAGAGTATGCTGGTATGTTGTTGTAGATCAGGAATCAGAGAATCAGAGAATCAGTAAGGTTGAAGGGACCTCTGGAGATCATCTAGTCCAACCTCCAAAAAGTTGGAAGGAAAAGTCTGTAAAAATAGATGATGATCAACTGTAAAGGTAGGGAAAAGGCTATTCATTAAAAAAAATAAAAAAAAACTTTCAGTTTTACAATGCTTTATCAAAAAAAAAAAAATAGATTTCATACCAAATGCTCAGATAGGCGGGATACTGTTCTGAACTGTCACCATGCATGAAGCTATTGGCTTGTAATCCTTTCTAACCTTTATTTCAATCTGGCCATCTGTTTCTCCTAGAGAGGTTATCATCTGAGATGGCTTTTTTGTTTGATTGTTTTTTTTTTGGCTTACTCTCTTCTTTACTTGGTCTACATATTTTACTTACACTTTTGCTTTTAGTATCACTACAGATTCTAGTTGTTTTCTACACTGATGTCTGAACTGAATTACTGCTACCTTTGCTTGTATTTCTGAGCTGATTTATTTATTTAGCCTTCTGTAATTACCTATTTTGTGGAGTTAAGTATAAAAATATAAAAACCTTAAAAATACAGGCAAAATGGTGATGTAAAGTTTACTGGGAGAGTCAGTGTAGTTTATTAGAGTAGCTGGCATTGCTGGAGCATACAGGGAAGCATTTGAGTGCAAAAGTCTTTAAGTCTGAAACAAAAGCATTTTTTGTAATGAATCATTTCAATTTCAAGCAGAAAAAATTGATTTCTTCCATGATTTGTTCCAGGCTTATGATTTAGAAATTAAGTAGGGTTTGTGTCCCCAAAAGTCTGTCTGTTTTCTTCCCTGAACTACATTAGTTAGATCAATTAAAAAAAAAAAAACAAAAAAAACAAAAAAAAAACTCTTCCTATAAATCTTACCTTACTTGGGAGATTTATGAGAAGTGATCAGATAGAGAAATCTCACTTACACTTTCATTTTGATAAAAGTCATTCACGCAAATAAATTGAAAGCTCTTAGTAAGCCTGGTATATTTATTATCTTTCTTCCCTCATAATACAGAATAAAAATGTCCCTTCTGGTGTCTACTGAAGGTGACACAATAGATGTTGTATGAAAATCTGTTCAATGAACTATTTTTCTATAATATTTAAGAACTATAAAAGTGAGCTAATTGAGTCCCTTAATGCAAACTGCATATTTTTCATACAGTCTTGTAGTATTTGATATATATCAGGTCATATCATCATTTCCATATATTGCTAATGGTCAGTTTTAAAAATGCTCTTAAAACAGTAAGTAGTGTTGTGCTATACTGTTACATCCAGTCACCTATACTCTTATAGACCTCTATATTAACATACAGTGTAGGAATCTTTAAGTCACTGCAGTGGAAGCCAGTGCCTAGATCTATCAGAATCTAAGATTACAAAACARAAGTCAATTAACAGAAAGATTATTTTCCGTCCTCTAGAGCTTTGATGGGATGAGTCCTTTAATGGGGATACATCATAGTACACAGTCAAATAACTGAGTTTTGAATGAGYGTGAAATTACTAAATTAATATTGAAAATTCTATGCCCATTGCTCTTCCTTTAAAGCATAGMTAAAACTACAATTTCTTATGGACAGGGAATGAACAAAAATGTATATGGAAAAGAAAAAAAAATATTATTTTATTTAATAGTTCCTTAGTTTTTCTAGATGGACACATACATGGAAAGTTTAAACTTGATTATCTTGTGGCTTCATCTAATATTTTCATTGAAAGCTGCATGTCTGAACACAGTAAAAGTTGTTCTTCAAAGAAATGTAGTTTGACAGTGTGTAGGGAGGAGGACTGATCAGATCTCAGTCCATTAAATATTCTCTTTTTCACTTCAGAAATGAAGGAATATATATCCTTGTATTCAAGTTAATATTCTGGGTAGTTACTGAAAGTTATATTTTTCATAAGTTTCTGAAGATACATGCAATGTCTACAGAAGGGTAAGCTTCATTAGAGGAAGAATACCCAGCTCAAATATTCACAGTCACTGAGCTCTGTGGAATTACTGTATTAATGATAGTTTAATTACATTCCAGATATGTTACATTTCAGACATATTATTTGCTTATTGTTGTATTACATTTATAAATAACACAAATGTGTCAGCTCTAGATATGAAATTCAATTATTGTGCTATTTCATCAATATAAGATTTTCACGTGGTAAGAGTCCATTGTTGAGCTGGAAAAGAGAAGGATAATAAGAAGCCAAGGAAGTGTAAAATGTATGCAGAAAATAAATATTGCGAGGATGTGTGGGTATTATTCAACCTTTTTTCTAACCTTTTTTTTYCCCACAGAGTACAAAAAATCCTGAATAGAAACAGAGTTTTCTCATGATTTATTTCTAACAGTAATTCTAAGACAGTCTGTGTTTCTTTGACAAATTCAGATATGAGAAATATAACCTATGACCTTTTTAATACAATAAGGTACTTCCCTCTTCCCTCCCCTCCCTGTCCCGAAAGCTAAACCTGCTTGACCCGTGGTGGAAATTTGTATACATGAAATTACAAATACATTTAGTGATGTTTGAAGCCAATGTAGGGTAAACTGAGGAAGATTTTCTCTTCTACTATCCTTCAGGTTCTTGCCAAGCCTCAATTCCTGCCTCAGTGATATACTGATGACCTAATTGATAACCGAGAATCTCATAGCATGTGTACTTACACTATATATTGGCCAAATTTTCCCGCCCTTAATTATACCTTAGTTACAGTTGATTTCTCTGATACTGAAAATTAACTATAGCTTTACATATTTCAYATGAGAAGGGTTTTAACTGGCATCTGTCCTGTATTTCAACACAGATATTAAAATATTGTGTTTTTTTTTTTCTTTGAACTACATAACATACATTACTCGTAATAGGAACTTGGAGAATAATGTAAGTTGCCTAAGTTTGACCACTACATCAGGGATGGAAATATTAGTTTCTCTGTGAACTCAGGCTATTACCTCCAAGTCATAGATTAATTTAGTTTGGAAAGGACCTCTGGAGCTCATCTATTCYGACATCTTGTCCAAAGTAGATCCAGTTAGATCAAGTTGCGCTTTTCTTTGTCCAGTTGAGCTTTAAATTTCTCTAAGGACAAAAATTTGACAGTGTCTCTGGGCAGCCTACTCCACTACTTTTAAGTACCCTATTGTAAAAAGAAAAAGTAAACATTTTTATAGCTAATGAGAATTTTTCATGTTGCAATTTTTTGCCTATTTTGTCACTTGTGCCTTCCAGAAGAGTCTCATTCTTCCAAACGTGTCCATGGAGTAACTGTAGAAAACAGTAAGATCTTCCCCTAGGCTTCCTTTCTTAAGGATAAACTAACACAGTTTTTTCACTGGGTCCTGTTTGTTTCAGGGCAATGATGTTTAACATCATTTCAAGATGTTAAACAGGACAAGTCCCAGGATAGATTCCTGTAGTGCTCCCCTTGCTGATTTAACCACTATCCTCTGAGCCTGATAATTCAACCTATTTTTACCCTTCTGGTTGTTCTTCCATCTAGATCACAATGTCCACTTGGAATCAAGAGTATAGTGGGAAACTGAGTTGAAGGCTTTGAGGTTGAGACTGAGGTAAATGACATTCACTGCTSTCATACACAAATTCATTTTACYACTGAAAGYAGTCAGCTTGGTCAGGAATGACTGACCTAAATCCCTGCTGATTGTTCCCAGTCACCTTCTTCTTTGTGTCCAAAAAGGTGTTCCAAGAGGATGAAGATCTTGCTAGCGAAGACTGAGGCAAACAAGGCATCAAGGACCTCAGTTTTAGCCATGTCYACTTTCACCAAGCAATTCCATTCAATAAGTCCCACATTTTCCTTGTATAGCCTTCTACCAGTGGCAGAAGCTGTTCTTCTTGCCATTTATGTCTCTGGCAAGCCTCAGTCCCACCTGATCTTTGTCTTTCCCACTGCCATCTCTACCTGTAGTGAATAGAAATTCCTCCTTTTGTATTCTGTTTTTGATTCCAACTCCTGTATACTACACTTTTGCATTGGAACTCTGTCATGATTTCCTTGCTTACCCAAGCTAGCTTCTGAATATGCTTACTTGTGTTTTTGAGTATTGGGATGGATTGTTCTTGCACTTGGTGGAGACTGACCTTACCAACCTATTAACTTTCCTAMGCTTGTTTAACTTTCAGAGATGCCTCCCACTTACCAGAATAGATTGAAATCTGCTGTCCCAAAATCAAAGATCTATACTCTGCTAATTACTTTTGCCCCACTGCTTACAATCTCGAACTCCACTACATCACAATCACTATATCCAAGGCTTCCATTATCATGTCCCCATGTTCTTCTTTATGAATAGCTGATCCAGCTATATATGTACGTATACATATATATGTGCACATATGTATGTGTATATATATATTTCCAAAATTAAACAGAATATTTCAAAAATATAAGAGGGGAGGATGAAAGGACAATTAAAAAAAGAAATCCACTAGTCCATTATATAATGGACTTCCAGTGTGTGAAACCACTGAAGCTCTGACAGTTTGATAATTCTAAGTAAGTGTGATGTCAGGCTTACGTATTTCTTAGCACATTCAGTATTTCATGTTTTCCTAATCTCATTCTTAGAAATGTTCCCGGAGCAGCTGTCACAGAGACTTAACAGTAAAGAACCAAAAGAAAGACAGCCAGCCTAAAGTCTGGTAAAACTATCAGTAACATAAAACAGGTCTTATAATAGGAAATGCCAGTCAATAGACACTTAGACRTAATAGGCACAATAGTGATAGACARTGCTACTTGATCTCAGCAGTTAACAACATTGTAGATCACTCAGCTTTAGTTTTCTTTCTGTCCAAAACAAAATGCAGCTATCCTGGAGAGGAAGAAGACTAGAGAGGAGTACTTATTATTTAGAGGAAAATTCTTTTTTTTTCTTTTTTTTTTCTTCTTATTTAACTTTCTTTATTCCCTATCTCTTTACAAATCTCAGTGGAAAATGTGTCTTTTGTTAACTTTCTTACACTTTCTAGGTAATATCAAGATAGAAAATTATCTCATTTTCTTTTTATTACAATAGTTTCTAAAACTTCTTGGGGTATATGTTCAAGGGAATACTCCATAAAATAAAAATGTATCATGTATATATCTATTTTTATATAAATCTCTGTTTCATAATATCAGTGAAAATCACACTAAAGGTGCCATATGTCCTATTTTGTATCATCTTTGCTTCTTTAGACCATGTTATCACTGGAAGAAGTACATTATTTTAGCTTGAAACACTGTATCATTTTAATGTGATGATTCAATAAAATGTATCCAATTGTCTATGTAATCACAGAATCACAGAATGGGTAAGGTTGGARGGGACCTCTGGAGATCATCTAGTCCAACTCCCCTGCTCAAGCAGGATCACCCTGTTAGACAGGGTTGCATCCAGGTGGGCCTTGAAGATCTCCAGAGAAGGAGACTCCACAACCTCTCTGGGCAACCTGGGCCAGGGCTCTGTCACTCTCACAGGGAAGAAATTCCTCCTCATATTCAGGCAGAACTTTCTGTGCTTCAGTTTGTGCCTGTTGCCTCTCGTTCCTGTCTTGGCCCTGCTGAAAAGAGTCTGGCTCCATCCTCTTCAGGCRTTTACAGACATTGATAGGACCCCCTCTCAGTTTTCTCTTCTCCGGGCTAAACAGGCCCAGCTCTCGCAGCCGTTTCTCAYAGGGCAGGTGCTCCAGCCCTCGGATCTTCGTAGCACTATGCTGGACCCTCTCCGGTAGTACCATGTCTCTCTTGTCCTGGGAAGCCCAGAACTGGACACAGGACTCGAGATGAGGCCTCTCCAGGGCTGAGGAGAGGGGCAGGATCACCTCCCTCCACCTGCTGGCAACACTCTTCCTAATGCACCCCAGCAYACCATTGGCTTTCCTGGCCACAAAGGCACGTTGTTGGCTCATGGTCATGACAATGAGCCAGCACTCCCAGATCTTTCTCTGCAGAGCTGCTCTCCAGAAGGTCAGYCCCTAGCTGGTCGTAGTGCGTGGAATTATTCATCCCTAAATGCACTTACCCTTGTTGAACATCATGAGGTTCCTCTCTGCCCAGCTCTCCAGCCTGTCCAGGTCTCTCTGAATGGCAACACAGCCCTCAGGTGTATCAGCCACTCCTCCCAGCTTGATATCATCAGCAGACTGGCTGAGGAGSCASTCTGTTCCTTCATCCATGTCATTGATTAAGAGGTTAAACAGGATGGGACCCAGTATTGAGCCCTGGGGGACTCCACGCCACTGATGATGACCCTCTGAGCTCTGCCTTTCAGCCAGTTCTCAACCCAACTCACTGTCCACTTGTCTAGCCCATGCTTCCTGAGCTTATCTAGGAGGATTTTATGGGAGACAGTGTCAAAAGCCTTGCTGAAGTCAACCTACACAACGTCCACTGCTCTCCCCTCATCTACCCAGACAGTCACTCCATCATAGAAGGCTATCAGGTTGGTTAAGCWGGATTTCCCCTTGGTGAATCCATGCTGGCACCTCCTGATCACCTTCTKTTCCTCCATATGCCTGGAGATGACATCYAGAATGAGCTGTYCCATCACCTTACCAGGGATGGAGGTGAGGCTRACGGTCCTATAGTTGCCTGGGACCTCCTCCTTGCCCTAGCTTTCTTCCAGTCCTCAGGCACCTCTCCAGTTCTCCAGGACCTTTCAAAGATGATGGAGAGYGGCCTGGCAACAACATCTGCCAGCTCCCTTGGTACCTGTGGGTGCATCCCATCAGRGCCCATGGATTTGTGAATGTCAGGTTTACCTTTGCCTTGTCRGGATCTCTAATCCTTTCCTCCTCAACCAAAGGAAAGTCTTCCTTTCTCCAGACTTTCTCCCTTACATCCAGGCTACGGGATTCCTGAGGGCTGCCCTTAGCAGTGAAGACTGAAGCAAAGAAGGCATTCAATAACTCTGCCTTCTCTGTATCCCTTGTCACCAGGGCCTCCATCCCATTCAGTAGTGGGCCCACATTTTCCCTAGACCTCCTCTTGCTGCTGATGTATTTGAAGAAGCCCTTCCTGTTGTCCCTGACATCCCTTGCCAGACTCAGTTCCAACTGGGACTTAGCCTTCCTCGCCGCATCTCTGCATACTCAGACAACAATAATATTGTTCAGTAATACTGAACAACAACTTATATTGTCAGCACTTCTCTCAGAGGTGATATATTGCCAATTTCATATTTACATTAAAAAAACCTAAAGTTAAAAATATTAACAGTCATAGTTCTAGAGATGTGATTACTAGTTACAAATCACTGTCCACAAATCAACWGTGAAGGAAAACCTTGTCAGCTACTTTCATATGAAAAGCCATAGACTAGAAGGATTTTGTCTGCCCCTGGTGTCAGATATGGCCTCAGTTCAGCAAAGTGCTTGAGCAGATGTMTAATTTTAGAATATGTATAGTTTGACATCTGTCAGAACAGAAATATTTTTACTTAAATGATGTTGTTTAAATATTTTGATGAGGCAGTGTTTACATAAGAAATAACTGATCATCGTTTTGAGTACGCGAAAAAGCTGTTTCTGCATGTTCTGATTTTGAAAGTTCAATAGTAAAATGAAATCATACCTTATTTTACCACATTATTTTAAATAAGGTGAGAAATTTAGGTTAGAAAAGTGTTGATCTTTTTTACTCTCTAATTGCACTCCAAATATCTGAAGCTAGTTCAATCAGACTTGTTCCTAAGGAGATTTTTACGAATTTTGCAGTCARATTTTGTGATCTTGTTAGGACTACAAATTACAAATATTTCTGTGAACCAAGGGATTGGAACAAAATGTATAAATGCAGTTTGCTGCAAATAATGACAATAAGATATTGAAATAAGAGAATTTCACTTCACAAGTTTATGACTCATTCATTTTCCTTATAACATATATGCACAACTATCTTGGTTACTCATAAAAACATGAGTCTTCTGTTTTCCTTGTATTTAAACGAAATTTCTTGTTTTTCAATTTGTGCCTATTTTCTCCAATGTGTCTGGATCAACCTTATTTACTCTCCATGTCAGGTATTTATATACTTTGATAAGATCCCCACCCCCACCCCAAGCCTTCTCTTCTCAGCTCTCAGAGTCTCAACTCTCTCCATCTTTCCTTGTATGACTGACGCTCCAATCCCTTAATAATCTTTGTAGCTCTTTATGGACTTGCTTCAGTAGCTCTATGTCTCCTTGCAATGGGGAGCCCAGAACTGGATACAGTACTACAGATGTGGCCTCATGAGGGCTGAGTAGAGRGGGAAGCATCACCTCCCTTGATCTGCTGGCAATGTTCTTCCTAATGGAACCTAGGATATCTTCAGCCTTCTTGACCAAAAGGGTACACTGCTGGCTTATGGTCAACTTATTGTCCACCAGGATCCCTGATTTCTTCCTGCAAAGCTGCTTTCCAGACACTTGGCCCCCAGCCTGCCTATGTCAATTCCTGGGGTTATTTCTCCCCAGCTGCAGGACCTAGCATTTTGCTTTGCTGAACCTCATGAGAGTCCTATTGGCCCATTTCTTCCCTTTCTTATTAGAGAAGACTAGTTTGTACTCAGTTAAAACACTATCATTTCAAAAATGAAATATTTTAAAATTGAAATATAGCAGAAGAATTCTTAAGAAAAGGCTGAGGATTATACACAGAAAATAATAAAAAAAATCTTAAAATGTTCTTATTATATGTAAGTTAAGAGAATATCACTTTGAARACCAAATGTGAATACAAAGACATAAATAGGCCTATTATTCAATAGGAATATTCATCCCATAAACACATAAATCAAGCTGGTTCCATTTTCTCATTTCCTTTAATCAGTAGTTCTATTTTTGGAAAGATAAGAAAGTTTCATTCAGCTGTTATACACTCCCTCCTGGAAAAAAAAATGGTAAACACAGAACCATATTACTAGAAATATTGCATCACTAATTCAGTCTAATAATGACTAATGATATTCTTTTTTTCCCCCCCATTTTTGATATTCCCCATGTCTTTGGAACTTTCAAAAGGCAAAAAAATAAATAAATAAATAAATAAATACACAAAAAATAGGTATTCTGCTGTTGATATTTTGTTTCTTAATAGAGATAAATTCAAACTTTCTTTGGTCCATGGTAGTCAGGCAGGCTATTATTTAAGGTAAGTGTGTAAATCTAAAATGAAATCAACCAAAATTTGTAGAGGAAGGAAGACAGGCAGGAATAAAAAGGAAACTATAATATATTTGTTCCAGGGAGCAGTTTATCTTGCCCTATCTGAATCACTGAGGTATTTCTCTCTCTCTTCATTGACTCAAAATAATCTTATGGTGTCTAAATCTGATGTCCCCTTTAGGGTCCTCAGGTTAAATAGATCACTCATGTAACTTTYACATTTGATCCATTACTGGTAATTTTTATCTTTATAATCTCAACATAGTTACTCGTTGTATCTTCTGGTCTAATGGCCATTATCTGCAGCGCTATGAAGAAACCAAGGAAAATATTTAATTAAATTTTAGTCACTATCTAGATTATATGTGTATTCTATTTCTTCTTTCTTCATCAGTGCTTATTCTCAGCACTTGCGTTTATATGGCCTATTTTTAAATATTATTTGTAAGACCTTATAAGCTCTGATTCAACATGACTCAGAAACTTACTTAGATCAATCTCAGAATGTTTTTCTAAATAATTTCTCCTTCTCTGAAAGAAATCCTTTTGTTTTATACTCTATACTACCTATTTAATAGCATCCTTCAGATAATTATTCATTCTCTTATTTTTGGAAGCCATTTCTAGATTTTCTTTCCCCACTTTGCTTTGCATATTAGTATTTTTGATTTATATAAAGATGCATTGTTTTTTAACATTTGAATTTTGAACACACAAACTATCTTCATGAGTTAATGCCTCTAAGGTAGAAATAAGCTCTCCTAACTATAGCATTAGGATTCGGCTGCACATTGTGGTATCTTAACTTAGGTGTCAAGATGAAGAGATTTCCATGTGAACTAGCTGTGCATTTGCACATACTTGTCCATTCTAGGATAATTTGAGACACTTCATGAGAGCTGCATCTCTCATACCACAGCACCAGTTGATAGGATCAATGTCTCTTTAGGACTAATAAAGACCAAGTGTGATTTCTTTAGTTTTTAGTATATTCAATAGAGTCTGCAGAGCTATTCAGATTAYCCTAAAGTAAATACTTGAGACTCAGTTCATACTCCTAAAAAATAGCAAGTAACTGAGATGTCCTGAGATAATTCTGACATTCACAGAGGAGGTAATATTGTATCTGAAAGGGTCTTGTGCTCTTCTGAACTGGCAGATGGAAGTCACGAAGGATACTTAGGATATTTCAAGGGGCACTAGATGCAAGTCAATTCATCTTACATAGTGCTTAATTCTAATTACATGCCAAAGAGCATTCTTCCCTCATGTAGTCAATAGAATACTCTGGACTTTAGTGCTGCTTGAGAGAGGGAAAGGTTTCCTGCAGGTCATGTGTGGTATCTGCCATTCTCAYGAGGAGGTCTTGGATACCTAAGCATACCTCCACTGTCACTAGACATCTGTGTCTGAGCAAATGAATCCAGTGAGTTGTCTGACTGAGCTAATCATTCTAGTCTCGCTTGAGCCCAGAGAGTCAATCATTTGACTTATATTAGATATTTCTCTTGAGATGAATCATTCTCTTTGATTATAAAGAAACTGAGCATAACTAGACAAGACTTTTATGTCTAACTTTTATATGACTGAGATAGGACAGGCAAATGCCAATCTTATTGTATCATAGTTTTATCTTTTAAAATAAAAAATGTTAGCACATGAACTTGATTTTGCTTAAACAGAGTTAACTTATGATCATATTTTTCCCAGATTTTTGTTTTTATTTTTCCTACTAACAATCCTATTATAAAATAAATCTTCAAAATATGTAACATGCCGGTAGGTGCATTTCGGTTATCTGGATATCTTCTTGAAAATAAATTTGTCAGAACAGATAATCTAAATACTCCTGGAAAAATATTTTACTTCATAAAAATGGAGGAAGTTATTAGGGGAACAACTACCATAGATTTCATTTCATTAATCAATGGAGGAAGATGAAAATCTAAAGTTGGGAGATAATATGGTAAGAGTAATTACAAAAAAAGGAGTACATTATATAGAAAATGAGAAAGTGAAAGTAGCAAAATACGATGAATGAAATAACAAAATATCCTATTGCTGAGGAAAAATAGGAGGCATACTGAAATAACATAATTGCTATATAATGAGCTCTTTAATGACTTGAAAATGCATTAAAAAGGAATCATACAAAACTGAAAATAAGAACATGACTGAAGATTACTAAAAGGAAYAGGTCAAGCATGTAAGGTTTATGCCACAAAGATAAAACCATGCAATCAGTCACAACTACATAGGAACATTATAAAGCAATAAGGAAAAGTTTTATAAGTACATTAAAAGTAAAAATAAGATAGTGAAGGGAATAGGTCCATCTACAAGCTGTTCAGGAGAAATAATGAGTAGAAATAGAGAAAGGATTGCTCTATATGTAAAAGATCAGTATGACTATGTGGAGGGTAGCTATGGAAAGCACAGGTCTGGTGAGTTTCTCTGGGACGAAGTCAGAGAGATCACCATCAAGGGAGACTRCATGGTTAGTGTCTTCTACAGACCACTTGATCAAGAAGAAAAGGTGGATGAAACCTTAATCAGAAGCCTCAGGTCTGTATGTCCTGGCTCTCATGCAGTTCTTTAACCACTCTAATAATTGCTAGGAAAGCAACAATTGCCCAAGCAATCCAGAAGATTTCTGGACTATGTGACAACTCCTTAATACAGTTGCTGAATATACCAATGAAGATAGCTGCTCTCTGGACTATCTGCTTACAAATAGGGAAGAGCTGTTTGAAGGCATGACTGCCAACAGCAACACAATACCCGAGAGTTTTGGGACTGTGTGTTAACCAGAAGAAAGCAGTAGCTACGATTGCACACTTCCTGCCTGACGGCCAACCTCTGTAGGGTCGTATAGTCCACCCTCTCTCTTGGATCCAAGTTGTGGGTGCCAATATAAGAGTAAGGAAGCCTATCCTTGGACRTGTGCCTACATATGCATGTATGGGTATATATATATATGTGCTTACGTGCAAAACTGTGTATATGAAGCTCAAGGATAGGGTTGTGCTTATAATGTAAATGAACAATTGCAGTGTTCTGCACTTCTGGCACACCTGCATTACCTGTTTTATATTAGAGTGAATTAAAATCTGTGAGTATTGGATTTTTAAAACTGTGTCCAGAGCTTGTGTTTCACACTCTGTGACACATACACTCAGATAGTTCACTGTTAAACTAGATTATGTTCTGAGTCTTAGTCTACACAGTATTTGCATTAATGAATTGAATGGCGAGATAATGAATTTACTTACACTTTTTAAAGAGAATACGGCTTTGGAAATGTGTAGATAATTCCAAGCACTTTGAATAAGACACATAGAAGCTGCCTTAATAAGCTTAAGAGAAAATTCCAAAAACATGAAAATGAAAATAACGAGCTTTAAATACTAGAAGAAGCAAAACGCAAAAGAAGGGACCAAATGACTACGCAAAAGTTCTGCATACAAAATATCTTGGAAGTGTAAGGGATCACAAGTTGAGCTGAAGTCAACAAAACTCTGCTGAGGGAAAATAGTCCTAATTGTGGGATATATTAATGGGTGTAAGTTACTACAGCTAATAGTTAAACAATTTTATAGTAAGCATCAGAAATAGAAAGAAAATAGAAAATATAAACTTTGAGGAAAACRTTTTTGTGTCTTTTATCTAAAAATATCTCATCTGAGGTACCATGTATTAATGTGCTTAAAATTATACATGCATAAAATGTTACTAGCTACATAGTAATAGTTGCTGACCACAGAACCCTTCTATGGCTGCATCAATTTTCACTGAATTGCTGACTACATCTGATTTTATAACTGTTCATTTTAAAACGTATATTTTCTGTTTCCAAAAATAAGTGTAGAGTCAATTTTTATTTAATACATTGGATATTCAGTGAACAAATTCTAATGCATTTAAACCTTGCATGGGTAAACACTGTACCACTTGACAGAAGATTTCAGTRTGTTGTTTATTTCATTAGCAATATTTAATTTGTGTTATAAATTCTCTATGAAAAAATAATGTAGAATACAGGAAGTTGCATTACTTTCAAAGTAACTGGTAGATCTTCTGGAAGGAGTTAGCTTTAACAAGAGAAGGGTGATTATTTGTCTTCTAAAACTACAGATAGTTTTCTTTGTGAATTTTCACAATTCTTGTTACACATTTACAGTCTCTACTAAAATAATATTAGAATAGTGATGACATATACAACAGGTCAGCAATTAAACAATAATAAATTGGAAGAAACTATATTCAGGATAGTATCCACATATTTAGATTTATCTGAGGGTTACAATTTTTGGCCCAGCGATCAATAGTTTAACTAATTTCTCTTGGCAAAATAAATAGTGGTGAAAGGGGTAAAAAGCACAGGATTTATCTCCTTAAAGATTTTTTTTTCTTTCACTTCTGAAGCTGTGCCAGTACACTATGCCAGGAAAGCCCATTTAGCATGAACATAGTCTTTATTGACAAATCAGTAGATGAAAGAGTTATACCACTATTTACTATTAGAGCCATCCTTTAAAAAAGTGAAAGCAGTACTTTCAACATAATTTTATGTTGAATTTGTTGGCTTGTTTAATATGTGTGTGGTCTGAAAAAAACTCATTGAGTGTCCTCAGGGAACCCCATCATATTATGGTAGTCATGGTAGTTTTGAATGTGAAGTATGTGTTCATTCCATCACTAGAATATTAAATGCATATTTTCCCTCAAAAAAACAAGCAAGCAAACAAACAAAACTCCCTACCATCTGCCCCCTTAAAAAAAAAGAAAAAAAGAAAAAAAAAGGACAGGCAATAATAAGGTAAGAAAGATGAAGAGCAGAATGTGTTTGAAATAAAGCTAGCCAAAAGTATAGTCTGAATTTTGATGTTATTTCTTGAAAGTTACATAGAATTAGAAAACAGAAATTGTTCAAGAGATATAATACAGGAGTTATAAAACTGGAAAACCTCAGTACCATACTCTGTATCAAAGGAGAAACCTTACCAAGTTTCTCTCTTCGCAAACTCTTAAAAGAAAATTTTCCCCAAACTCTTACCAAAGTGTACAGTCACTACCAGAAGCATACATACWATCACACAAGTGAAATACTTTTTCCAGGATCCTGTACCCACTGCTGTTCCCCTGCTTCCTACTGCCTTTACTAAGCAAAGCTGCATGCAAAAAGTGCCCTGTTTTGTGGCTCCTACTTGCTACTACAGTCAGCCATGGATCTTACAAAGTTTGAATTTACATAGGATACTCTTAAGCTTATTATTTGTGTTACATTGCATTCTATTACTTACAGTTCATTATTTGTATGATTTATTCAGGATTGTCTGTTTCTTAACATAGATAAAAATTAATAATAATCTTATAACTTCTTTTTAACTAACAAATAAGATAGGAGGAATATGTAGGAATATGAATAGAATATAACTTTTTCTAAGACCTTTTGGTCAAGAAGACAGAAGAGTTTTGGTTCATTTGCCTGCAATTAGGCAAATACTTTTTTTTTATAAACCCTAGAGGATTCCATCTGATCTATCAAATTGTCTAGAAGAGTAGGAGGATGTTTCAGATATTCGGTGGCATCTTAAATAGCACTAGAAATCTACATAAAGGCAACTGAATTGTGCCTTTAATCTTCATATCCTAAGGCAGACATCTGGTCAAATGTGTCAACCTCTGGATTCTGTTACCTGTACGGTAGCTACATTTGAGGTAGCCATCTGGACTTCCTTTTTGAAGAAATATTAGTATTTTAAGGCTATTTCATTGAATCTTGAAGTCACATACCTGAACAGAATCACAGAATCACAGGACACTTTGGATAGGAAAGGACATCTGGAAATATCTGGTCCGATGTCCTTCCTCAAGCAGGGTCAGCTAAAGCAAGTTACTCAGGAACATGTTCAGTCAGGTTTTGACTATCTCCAAGGATGGAAATTCTACCTTTCTGGGTAACCTGTTCCATTGTTCAAAAATCCTCACAGTAAAGAAGCATTTTCTTGTGTTCAAATGGAATTTTCTGTGTTTCAGTTTGTGTCCGAGTCCAAGTCCAAGTTCGTGTTTAAGTGACTTAAAAAAAAAAAAAAAATACTGTAGGCAAGTAGGATGAGATTTATTTGCCTAAACATGGTCATCTATTCACACTTCACATACTCTGGGGCACTTGATAGATACAACAGAGGAAACAAAATTTCTGGAGCAGCATTTGAGGACTATGCAGAATATGATGGATTACACTCAAAGGGCACAAGGTGTCTGTTTTTAGCCAGCTGAAACCTATCCATTAAAGAGAAGTAAGGAGTATTGACATTCAGGTTAATAATGTATTTATATTGTTGTTTTTTTTCCTTGAGCTAAGCTTTTTTTATTTTTTTATTTTTTGCTCTTATGATCAGAAATGATTAATCATGCCTTCTAAAGGWGGAATAATGTCATGCTGATATATATTGGTATAARTTAAACATACATTTACTTAAGAACAATTGCACTATATAGTGCAAATATGATTGTATTCTGTTTAGTCTAAATATTCAGAAYTAAAATCTGCTTTCTAATTTTTGTTTTGTTTTCAAATCTTATTACAAGTATTAATTTTAACAATATACTCTTTATGAATAATGTATATTCAAGAACATCTGTTTAGATTTTGTAAGGATTTTCACTTCCAAGTGTTAAGTTTGATTTTTCCTGAGCTTTCTTAATATCCACAGTAATAATATTGTCTTCCTGCTGTCAGCAGGACTTCACATTATCACCACAATTCATCATGTTGTCTATTTATTGAAAAAAAGATATAGAACCCTTCTGTTAGTAAAGTAAAACAGCAAGATGGGCCTTTTTTAAAAAAAAAAAAAGAAAAAGAAAAAGAAAACAAATTCCAAGGAAATAAAGCAAACTCCTAATGTAATATCTTTCCAGTTTTACAGTTGGAGACTCCTGAGGATGCAAGGAGACAGTGGCTGTACTTCAATACTGATCTACTTACAAGAAAGGAAATCTGTGATTTTTTTTTTTTTTTTTGGGGGGTTCGTATATTGTGTCACATAGAGATGTACCATGAGTCACAAAATAACTTYTGATTTGTCTTCTGGGAACTATGCCTATTTCATCCTTAGTCCTGTGAAGTGAAAGAGTCAATAGAAACTAAAATCACCTGGACTTTCCAAGAGGTTATGTATCTGATAGGATCAGACCGCTACTTACCATAGCCGTTAACAACATGGGCAGTGCTGACACTATTAGAGTTCATCTATCAAGCTCTTATTTCTCCTTTTATGGATTTGTCTAGTCTAGAGTTTTTACTTCTGTTTAAACTTAAGCAAAGTTAATAACAATTAGCTTAAACTAAATAACAAAGCTGTAAATGCTGGTATAGGCAACTGTTTGCTCTAGCAGTATTTTTGCAGTATTTCTCAACAAAAAGATTGAGAAAAATACTTGAATTCAGTAATAAATAAAAGAAAAAAAACAGGATCTGAAACTACTTGTTGAATTATTTAATATTTTAAGTATGTGCACTTCATTCAAAGTATAACACTGTACTTGTCTTAACTGAATAATGTTTTGTCGACTTTGGATCATCTGTGTAATTTATAAAGATTATTTTGAATACTAATCATTATAGTTTGCCATCTTCTGCAAACTAAGGTAAGTTTGCCCTCTTTCCAACTATACTGCCATTACAATCTTACTCAAAAGTGACCAAAGGGTTGATCGCTGCATGGCTCCAATTATTATCTTTCCCAGCTGTGCAATTATATGACACAGGTCATTAAAATACACTATTACAATAAGAATGTGTCTTCTAGTAAGGCTTTGAGGGGATTAGCAAGAGGTCCTTTTCAGAGACCTCACAAAATGCGGGAAGTCATTGTGCCGTGGTGCAAGTGTCAAAGAGATGGGCAGTGCAAGATGAGACCATGAGATGAGGGTCTGCTGACAGGCTTCTCTTCAAAGAGTGAGATTTGGCAGAACTGAATTCTCACAGTAAAATTTCATCTGTGAAAAATGCCCTATGACTATGTCTAACTGTGCAGAAAAAAAATGTTGTATCTATAAAGCAGTAAGTTTACCAGAGATTTTGTAAACATCTATATGGTTAGTTTAATTATAAAAATGTGATTCCCAATTCAAAAATATATGTAGTATGGCACACTTTTTTTGCTTAACCAAGTGAAAGTATATAAGAATTCTGTGGGTTTTTTTTTTTTTCATCCATAACCTGTTTTCAATATAAAGACATACAGGAGGTTTAGAACAGGCTGCTAATTGCTGTTCTTTGAGAGCAAAATAGCAACTGATAGTTCAACCGTTCAGGACCAGGGTGAGGAACGAATACATTGTGAAATGTGTGTTTGTAACCCAAAGAGAAATAAATTTAGGTACTCATATACAATGTAAAGATGTATTGAATAAAAACGATGTGTATTTCAGTTCAGTTATGACTTGTGCAACAGTAGTACATTTTTCTTTGTTATTGTGCTCCTCAGTTAATGAAATACTAAAAATGTTCTAGTTTATTACTTGGTCATAGAAATATTTTTGAAGGGTTAAGTCACTTTTAGTAAGTTGGATTTCTGATTAGATCTCTATTTCATTGCAAGGCCGTACAACCCATAACAGGACTCCCTGGCTCAATCAGCTTCCTTTGACCTATTTGCTGCAATATCCCTGCAATAAATCTGGGAAAAATAGTTTCCAAGATGAATTAGGTTTATCTAGCAGGCCCTGATTTCTCTATCACATTCGTTAAACCAGTACCACAAGCCTTAACATCCACTGTGAATAAATATTTATATTTTCATTTATATATTTATTTATTTGTTTGATAGCCCTGACATCTAACTTTGAGAATATTCTCAATTCGAGAATGAACTTTTAGCATATTCTAGAGTGTATTTTAACATTACAACAGGTTTTGCCTCTTCATAATCTTTAGTTTTTAGTATTTAGAAGGTAGCTTTTCCGAGTGTGGTAGCAATACAGATACTTCTGCTTACCAGAGTTTAGCTTTTAATGCTTTCTGTGTTCTCTAAGAGCAAGGTTAAAAAAAAAAAAAAAAGAAAAAAAGAAAGGGAGGAGGAATAAAAGAAGAGTTACTTATAGATTATTTGAACAAAGCAGAATAATGCAGTTATTATATATTCCATATACCTCCAGGCCAATCAAACCAAATTGTAACAAATGTCAGGCATCCACTTATCACGTAAAAAAAGACAAAATGTAGTTCTTCCTTTAATATAAGGCTACAGAAGAACATTACAAAGCTGTTTATTAAATAGTAGCTTATGTCTTAATGGTTTGCCTTTTCCGAAAAGTGTGCCACAGCATTTGTTTTTGTAAATAATGTTATTTTCAAAGCAGCATGTAGGAAGGGAAGTTACTGTGTTCAACCTCTTTTGCTGTGACTGTTAGAGTGACATCTGAGTGCTTGAAAGTGAAATTAAATTATGCCTCTGCACATTAATTAACTGTTTGCAAACACTGTGACAGGAACCACCAATGTCAGTGCATTACAGATAGTAATTGCAAACACTTTTTCTGTGTGATTTTGGACATGCTGTTTAGACTTTTTTTAAGCTGTGACATTTCTTATCCATTTGAGAGAGCTACCAAGCTTGACCTTGAGTGGGCTGACTGCTTCAAAATAATGATTATGCTGTAGTGGTGATGCAGTCCACGAATTTCATGGCCTTCCCATTACATCCTGAAGAATGTATTCTTACAAACTAAGATAACAAAGAATTTTTAGCTTTTTCTGACTTCTACGCTTTGGCCAGAAGAAGCAAATTCCTGCAAATATCTTGCTGCCTTTTTAATCTTTTGTACAAGTTTTATCTGTGTATGCTGTTGCCTACCGGTAAATTATTATTTATTTAGCAACATGGGACAAACAATGGTTTCATGGTTACAGGAAACCTAAAGCTTTGAAGCCCCTACATACCTCAAAAGCACATCTAGCTTTCTCACAATGTGGTCATAGTTTGGAAGGAACAATCTGATGTTTGGGAAACAGGCAATTTTTATTTCATTCTGCATTGCTTTCATTTAGAACATTGCAATCTGCCATTCACAATATATTTTTAAGGCACATTATGTTCTGCAATCCATATTTTCTTTGTAATGTGGGCAACACACTGAAGTTTTCTACTTTTAGTAGATGAAAGAATTCATCAGAAAAACCTTTCTATAAGAATATTAACTTCTTAAAATAGACAAACCAGCTAGAAACACTGAGTATTTCTGAAATTTCAATATAGTAATTAATTGTTTGCTTGCCTTGTTTATTACATATTATTTTGTTTTATTTTAAAACATTTATTTTAAATTTTATTTTAAAATGTTTTTCGTAAGTAGAAAGAAGGCATGAAGATTTCATGAAGAAATTCTTCTTCATCAGAGAGTCCAGGCAATGAGACTGCCTTGACAAAGAGCTTTGAGATCCATGCATTTGCTGCTAGGAGAATGCCCACTTTCCTTTATTAGTGTGCACCCTCACTAAACAGCAAGACGCTTTTTTCCAGTCCTTKTTAAGGAACATGTATTACATCTGGGATAAGTCTATGAAAAGAGCAAGAAGTATATCACGCTGTGCAAACTGTAAAACAATTTTGTCTGTAAAGCAATTTTGATAATGTATCTGTGATATTTTCTGGGACCCTGAATACTCCCTTTGCTTGAGCACCGTAACCTTTAGGTGTTAGAGTTGCCCCTGACCCTTCTTTTTCCCTCTGTCTCCTTCCCAACTTAGGAAGTTGGGTCTGTTTTTTGTTTCAAAAAGAAATGTGGAAAAATTGCCATCTTCACAGTTTTTCCCAGGATCGGTTATTCAGTAACCTGACAGTTCAGGCACCTCTCCTTTGACCTGCTACCAGGGAAGAAATTGAGTTTGTATCTTAAATATTTTGAAACTGCTTTACCCATAAGGGTGTCACATACAAGAATGACACAGTCAGAAAGTGRAGGTAATTATAATGACATTTCGTGGAGAAATAAATCTTATTAGGCGATGTCAGATGTAACCTGAGAAGTCTTCCTGATTAAGCTCATTAGCAGCTTAACACTTAGTTCCTGGATCCAAAGAAAACATTAGAATATGATGTTAAATAATGGCGCATGACCAAAACGGGGTAATTGAGGGTATGCACTCATACTCATTTTATGCAGGACTATAAGCACCTGCATAAAATGCCACTGCAAAAGGAATTTAACAGGCATTCAGGCCATGAGTTTTCAGCTGTAGCATGGTTTTAGGTATATGTTACAATTACATCGTCCATAAAGGAGGGGCGTAGACTGCTCCTTGTCCCACAAGCCAGGTGGCACTGCTTGATACCCACAGTGCGGAGGGGTAACTCACTGTGTTAAACGGGATTTGTGCCTGCCTCAAAGAGCCATTTCTCCTCCACCTTGCGTAACTCGTAGCTCGCAAGTCATGAACTTCCACAGCAGCTTTTGTTCCACCACCTGATTCCTTGGCTGATGGTGCAGAGGTTGTTCTCGCCTCTTTAAAATCACTTTGTTCTGGCCTTGGTGCATTGGCTATGGTTACAGGAAGGCACAATAAGGAAGCAGAGCTGCTTGGGACTACGCAGTCAGGAAAACAAAATTCACCCATTTGGACTAAAGCAGTGTTGGGGGGGGGCTGTAATTGTTTAAACCATATCTTTGGTGTATTAGGCAATTAATCTGCAAGTTCTTTTCATACTGCTGTATAGCCTTATGAAAAATCAGGATAAAATGCAGCCATTCTCATCCAGTCAAACCCTATACAGCTGTAATTGCCTATGTGGGATGAAATGTGGCAGAATTTTAGCCCCTAGATATCTAGTACATAAAGTAAATGCCTCTTTAGTCAGTAGTTTTCCTTTCTTATGTTCAACTTCAGTGATTCATATGTCCTTTAATGTTTGAAACACAGGGATAAACAAATATTTTTGTGGTTACTGGTTTCCTCTCAGAGTCACAGTAGTTACTGTAGCTCTCTCCTTAAAGTACACACACAAACTGTATTGCTAAATTTGCTAGTAAATCCCTACAGAATCTGTTAGCTGTTGCAAATACTGCACAGAAAATTCTGCAGCAACTTAGCACTTTTATAGTCTCTTTTATCTTCAAAACCATATTTCAGATATTATGTAATMGATCCTCATGACAATCTTGTCATGTAAGTAAATGAATTCCAATTTTACAGAAAAAAAAGTAAGATATTCCATGACCTAAGAAAGAATTTATCTCAGAAATAGGATTAGAATAATTTATCTCCCACATTCCATCTGACCTGTGTTCAAATGCAGATTCATCCAGTTCTCATTCCATCTTTACACTGAACATTTAGTTCATACATTGAATAATGGCAATAGTACTGCTACTGGAGGCCACGTGACTGTTTCTGTAGAAGAATTAAGAGAAAGAGCATCTAAGAACATAAAAACTAACCCAGAGATGCTTATAACTCAGTTTCTTGTTTCTGAGAATATGCAGTAATGAATAGAGAAGAAACAGGTGGTGTTAAAATTGGTCCATTTTCTGGCATAATTCTTATTTATATCAGCCTGTAGTATAAGGACTTCTTGGTCTGTAAGTTACTTGCAAGCTATCTATATAACAGGATAGCCAGGGCTGCACACAGGACTCACAAAGGCAATGCCCGTCAAAGTATATAGTGAATCTCAAACTCATTTCCTATCATTTAACAGTTCTAATATTTAATTTGCCTTTTTCTATCCAGTTTGATATCTGCTACTCAGATGAAGCTAATATTTTAAAACAGGGGCCCGAACTTATCCCAAGTAATTCTGGAAGTCTAATCACAATGGTTAAATCAGTAGGGCAGTAGCTTCAGTAGCTCTTAGGGAATTTCAAAGAGAAGTCAGCTGTAGTTTTTACGTAGGTGCTTGGCCTAGGTGCCTAGGATGTTTCCATAGTTGTGTAAATCCATAATTGTGTGTGCTTAATTAAACTTTTTTAGGTGTACTGCTTTGCATTTATTGATTTTTTTTTTAATCTGTTTGTTCACAAGAATACTCAAGTTTTCACAGATTCCTGTCTCTATTTCTGTTACGGAGGGAAAAATATCTTTTGTCTATACACACATATTGGCTACTGCTTTTTAACTTTGATCTGACTTCATATAGTATCATGCTAAGATTGTCTAATGAAAATTATTTTTGAATCTCCAGATATGATTTCTTTCTGGAATGACTATTTTTAACTTTCACCAGCAAATCATTCTCTAAAATAAAATCAGGAAGTGGTTTCTTTGTGTTTTTAATTTTATATGTAACTCAAAAACATTATTTGCTTCATCATTCGCATTTTTCCCCTCACTGTTGTTTTTGGAGGTTTCTGATCTTTTACAACTATTACTATGTAACTGCACACACACAGTAATGCTTGTCTTTATAAGCATGATTTAACTTTAGACATCTAAAGCTCAATTCAGTTGCTTGAATGGAGCCTTCTAGCATCATTTGCAGTGTACCAAGGTACCTAGCACAGGGTCGGCATGTAAGAACGTGGTTCTATAGGGTCCCACTTCTCTCTGGAGTAGTACCTGGAAGCCAAGGCAAATATTCAGGGTGCTTCTGATGACATTATGTTTAAGACAATTCAGCTGAGTCCTTAGGACGCCTCTAAAACCACTAGGTAGAAGTACCACTGGAGAATGATTCAGTTCACCCAGTGATATCTTTTATAGTTTTGGCCTTAGTTTCAGTGACAGTCATCACAGAGGATACAGAATTTATACTGATTTGGAAGGCAGATTGATTTTCAAATATTCCACTAGGCAGTGGATTAGATCTGGCTTTTGATGTCTGTGGTTATAGACCTACCTGTCTGAGCTTCTCACTTAAACTGTTTCATAATTAGTTATAGAAACAGTCATTTCTAGAGTGTGATTTTTAGTTCATGTTAAGAGAGACATATGTAAAGGACATCTAGAGGGCTTGCTCAGATGTGGATGTGTACTTTAAACATGTCTAAAACAAGTTAGGTAAATTACACCTATTATGCTTTTAAACACATCAGAATGATTTCTTCAGTCTCTAAGCTGCTGTCAAGTTTGTTCTTTGAAGAATTTTACAGCTGTTAAGATTTTTTTGTGATGTAGAATGACTGTTAGATTGGTGCTAGTACCAGCCAGCATTAGTATGGATACTGCTAGTACAAATATTTCATAGAAAATAAGATTTTGACATTTTCCTTGAACATTGATGAGCATTGCATTTCTCACAAAATAGAACTCCATATTATGAAATTCTCAGTGGTCAAAGTAACATTAATTTCATGATCTGACCTGTGCTTTTCCTATAATTTGTCTCAGAAATAAAATATACTTAGGGCCTTGTGACAGTTTTGAATGTTATAGATACTTCTTGGCCTCTTAGAATAGCTTCATATGCCTTGTCACTGCCCCTTTCCTTTTTGTGTGCATTGTCAAAGAAAATTGTGCCAAAATGTTCTCTTCATAGGAGCTTTTTACTCACTGGACTTTGTTAGTGATCTATATGGCTAGCTTAAGTAAAATGTCTTGCTTTGTCATATTTTGTATATAATGCCCTCTTAAAAACTACTATAAAGCTGTAGCTTTTCCTTCTTGCTTCTTTTTCATCACTTTATGTTAACAAATATTTAGCTTTTCACCTTTTTCCCTACTTGTGAACATTTAATTGCGGGATAGTTTTCACACCTCCTCCTTGGAAGGTATGTAATATAATTAAACATTTCTTCCCATCCAATATTTTCTCTCCTCTAACTATGCTACCTTTTGTCAAGTTCAGTTGTTCTAGTCAAGCCCTAAACTTCAGTTCATAATGCCCTATGGAAAGCAAAATATATTTTGAGGGACATCTGCATCATCCACTCATCAGTTGCCTCAGCAGTTTGTATTTTTCACAACGATATTTATGATGAATTTGAAAATATTTGATTTTGAAAACAATCCCTCAGCAGTGCTCACATTCTCCATTTTCCACTTATTTGTTTAAGTGAACTTTTTATTAAAGATCCATGATCTTTATCCCAGACGTGGATAATCTTTGGCTTTTTACCTGACATATATATTAGAAAATAAGCAGCCTTCTATTTTTTTCATTAAACTTGTAAAACTCCAGGATGAAGGTACCTATGTCAGTGAGTCTTCCCTATATCTTGAGGAAAGTTTTAGGTGCATAGTATCTGTCTTTCCATTCTGGCTAGTAAAACGCCTTCGGTCTAAGTAAGCAAATTCAGGCATGCTGGCAGGGAGGGCTCCGTGAGACCTTTCAACAGGATTCTTCTCTACAAATAAAGATATCAACGTACATTTCAGAGTGAACCTGTTGAACCATTTTACATATACATGTAGTTATGCCATCTTCTAGACATTGGACTCTAAGCACTGGAAAGATTCTTGGTTCAAAATCTGTACAAAGCATACGTTTGCATTATTCTGCATGAAAGATGTATATGGGGCTTTTTAGAGGATCTGCATGATGCTTGAAGATCCACAGAAGATAAACACTTTATCAAAAGGCTTTCAAACACTGTTTTCCTAGTGTGTTTCAGTTCAGTAAAAGAATGAAAAGTAAGCAGGACTCATTTTCAGAATCAATTTCTGTTCTTGTTTTAAATGACTGAAAACTTATGTTTGTAAACATATTTCACTTGTAACCTATAAGACAAAACTCAATTGTAAAAGTCAGATTTCTATATGTATTTTAGAAATATCATTTAGATTTGTTTTAATATAGAGACAAAGTTCAATGCATCTTAATTTGCTATGTCATT
>NW_028186404.1:446758-625453 GCF_003343005.1 Rhea americana
ATATTTTTATAACTTCCAAGGTTAAAATGAACTCTGTGAGTACCTTTCAGTTGCTTAAACATAAACGTCCAATTCAATTTAAGATGTCCAGTGGTGTCTAGGATACCAACACTCTACTGGAGAATCAATTGGACRGTAGTTAGAGGCACTACATGCTTATGATCTGGCACCTGAACTGAACCCCAATTGGAATCCAAACTCCAACTCAAGACATAAAAATTTAGGTTACRTTACTTATGTGTATATTTTTAATACAGCCTAATGAGTAATTCAAAAGACCAACCATTATAGGCCTTATTTAGTTGCCAAAACATTGATGTCTAGATCAATCAAAACATTGATTATAGTGGAAGCTTAGACACSTAGCTCATATGTGTAATCACCTTTATATAGGTGTGAATATATATATATCAAATATATGTGAACTGAATCTTACTCCATGTATTCAATCAGGGAAAAGAAAAGCCCCACCCGAAGTTACTTAATGTTTTCTTATCTTTCTTTATTTTATTTTATTTTATTTTATTATTTTATTTTATTTTATTTTATTCTATTTTATTTTATTTTAATGTAGCAACACTGATATAGAATTTTTCTTGCAGAATAGAGACATTTTCAAGTCAAATGTTTCTTCTAAAATAATCAAGTTCTTTTTTTTATTAAAAATAAGGCTAAATACAAAACTGACCAAAAGGAAATCAATGTAATCTTTCATCATCTAATTCAAAGTTTCATATGACTTTCTGYTAGACTAATCTCTCCATCCAGAGACAAAAGCAGTGAGAAAACATTACAGAATATAAATAGATGTATAAATAATAAATAAAACCTAGCTCACTAAATGTAAATGGCCAGGTTATTAAAACTGTGGATTACTTTGGCAGTCTTCCAGAAAACTGAACACAAAACTATACAAAAGGGAGTATTAAAGCTTGAATTTGAGAGTTGGATATATGTGTGTATTCTGCATCAAGCTATTAAGAATGTGTCTCTGAATACTATACAAGAATGTTGTAGAACTGTGGGCTCTTCCTGAAGGACTGGGCATTGCTACACCAAAAGTTTTCAAATTATGTGAAGTCATTATTTTGGAGTATTCAATTTATTATCTTCCTTTTATAACAAAATAATTTTTTAGTTTTTTTTTCCTCTTGTTCCTGTAAGATCATTGAAAGAAAACCAAACCATTAACATACAAGCTAGTTGTTACTGACCTGATCTTCCCTCAGAAGTCTCTGTTCTTTTAAGATACTTATCCACTTTTTTCTTCACTACTATCAAACCTCAAATATGCCAGCCAATTTTACCCTATCCAACCTCCTTTACTTCAGAACAAGATTTTGGTAGTGACTATTAAACATTTCTCTCTCTTATTAGTTTTTACCTGGTTACTACATCTGACTGCTTCAGAGTTCACAATAATAAGACATGCCTTTAAAACATTTTGTAATAGCAGTCTTTGGGAAAATGCATGTCAATTAAAGATATTCACCATACATTCCAGCACCAAGTCTCTAGGAACAATTATAGGAACCTGAGCAATAGATATTTTAAAAATAATTGTTCTCATTTATTCTACTATATTGCCCTCTAGAAGCCTAAGTTTTAGATACTTAAATTGAGCTGAGATGAATCTCACTCTCTAAGCTGGGTCTTAATGCACAGATAGGCTAGATGGAGGCATTATAGAAGCTATTTACTAGCATTTGCAAATAATATGGAGGTTTTTATTCTAATCATTAAAATGCTATTCCAAACACATAGACATGAGATTTAATATTCTTTCAAATTTCTGTTTCTCAAAATTACCTATCAGTAGTGGTTTAGATGAGCTCCACTCCCTTTTCAAATTTTATTAGTTTCAACATTCTTTGTCAGTAATTTCTGCCATTTGCATGTCCATGAAAAACACTATTTCCTTTTATAAATAAAACTCTGCAAATGTCACTTTTTAATTTAATTGACTAATACCTTACTCTTTTATGAAGAATATGAAGAGAGTTCCTAGGTACTGCTTACTCTTTCTACAATGTTTCCTCCTTTTCTTCTTAACTTTCCTGAGAATGGCATTGAGGGTTTAATTCAGTTGCCTAGTGCCTTGTGAAATTTCCCAGGATATCTAAGACATTCACACGGATGTTACTGAGGAACTGCAGGAGACCTTCTGAAWCAGTAAATTCCACAAAGCAGTAGATGCCTCTGTGCAAAAAAAAAATGATTCAGCCCTAAGTTTCTAATGTCAGGCTTTATTTTCRTGAAAAGACTTGGTTTCATGTTGCTTAAGCAGAAGAAAGAGGATCACGGTTGTGCATTTTAAGGCTTTTCATTGGCAGGTCACTTCATGCAACAGTCCTAAGATAAAAAGAACTTCTGAAAGCATACAGTAAGTTGTTCCAAGTAGAATTTCATTATATTAACCTTTTTTACATGCTACAATTTATTTTAATATTAGACTTCACTAGGCTTGGAGAATTACTGTTCTTCATCCAAATGGCTGAAAGTTCCTAAGATCCAGCAGTTCTAGCACAGCATAATCCTTCCGGATACGAAATCCGACAACTTCTTGAAAATAGCATTTATGATAATATGCATAAAAAACAAGCAATACTGAAATGTATGGGTCTGTTTAAGATTTTTGTTTTAGGAAAAATCCATACTGTTACAACTTAYATAACATTGTAAATGTGTACTTTATCAATGGAATAAACCGTTTGTTCATTTAATGTTAATGTTATAATTTCCTTAAGGTATTCAATAAAATATAGAATATTACAGTCTATAGCACAGTGATGTAACTAGATACCCACGGTCAAGATCTACTGAAGCCAAAGAAATTTTTGACATTGACTTCAGCCAGGGGAGTTTTTTTTTTTTTTTACCATTGAACTCTAGTTTTTATTTCAGATGAATTTGCTGCGACTCAATATTTTAAACAAAATGTTTCCAGAGATATAAATGACAATTAGATACCTAGCTCCCTTAAAAATTGATTGGGTGCTAACTTCCTTCAATTATCTATCTTCAATATAGAATGAAGACTGATGGATTTGAAGTAAATATTTCTCTGATTAGAACTTTGTAAAGCCCTTATTTCTGTGAACATCTAGTTACACAAAGGTATAGTTTACTTAATATAGAAGAGAGAATATGCCAGATGAGAGGTTTGCTGACCTAAGATCTGATCCAGTAAGCAAAGTGAGACCAAACAACAGTGACTCAGATCCAAGTGCTTGCAGGCAGATGGGATTCATCATAAAAATAAAAAATAACATGAAGGCTGCTCTTACCTCTTTCCAGAAAGAGACCTGAAAACTTGAATTGTTAGGAATTTAAATATCTTCTATTATTTCCTTCATTCATCATTTTCCTTTTCCTATTCAGCAGGCACCTGATTTCTTTTTATTATTATTATTTTTATTTTAAAGCTATCAGGAATTTCAAACCATCCCATGTTAATAACTGGATGCYAGCCTTGCTGGCTTCACTACTGCACAGCTTGAGTGCACTCAGTGGAGTGGAGAATATATCACTGGCTGCCCAAGATCAAGATAGAAAATACATGAAGTTTGCACTTCAGGCCGATGATCCATGGCTTTCTGAGACAAACACAGTTTCTTGAGTTCAGCTGAAAAACAGAAGACACAACACCATTATATACTTTACTAGATAAATATATTATTCATGTCATGAGATAAATATACCCAAAATGAACTAGAGTTGAAATGATATGAGAAAAAAGGAGCTTACAAAAATAACTAACATTTATTGAACCTTAAAAACAATCCTCTTCTTAAATGGCTGGTGCAGCCAACAGACCAAATTTAGTACAAAACAAAACTTTAAGCAAACTTTTCATTGTTAACTGGAGATTAAAATAAATACAGATGAAGATGAAGAGAAAGAATGAACTCTTAACATCTTATCAGTCACTTGACAAGGATATATATTTTCATCTCATTTTATGTCAGAATGYAATAGTGATAATTAAGAGGTCTTTAGCCACAGTTGGCTGAGAATGCTTAGTATGAATAAATATGAGACTGTTAAATATCAATGTGAATCATCCTGCTCTTTGAATCAAACTCTTTTACTGTTTAAGAAGACAATGAACTAAGCTTCAAATCCTTAGTATTTCTATTAAAACAGAACAAAAACAGTGACCTATTTTCTTTTATATATAAATGTTTAGATCACGTAATTTATTTTTGCAGTTGTATGCATACTTAAATAAGTAAATCCAATATGAATGTATCATGCATAATAGAGATGTATGTGAAAATTTTAGTTGCAACCTCTTTTCACATTATATTTTTCTAATAATAGTTTGGGTGAACTAAGTTGCCACTGGTCTGCAGTTATCAAGAATGAGTTTTATCTCATTATTTTAGTAGATAATTAAAAATATCTCTCTTGGTTTTCTGAATAGGAAATGGTAGAACACCTATGGAAGGGAATTAATCTCATTTATTATAGACAAACTATCTTAGCTCTGAGTGAGTTCAAAAAAGACTTACAAATCATACGTCCTTTTTTTTCTGAAGCACGGAAACACTGGGAAAGAATTCAGTTCCTACAGTTTATGTGAAAAATTAAGTTCACAAATTCAAATCTCAAAAGGAAGTGTCTTAATTGTCTTTTAATTATGGTAAGCAGTATTGCATTATTTCCTGAATAAATTATCTAAAATAACTCTGGGATCTGAGGATGGATTTTAGAAAAGAAAATTTGCTTGGGGAACAGTGATTTGGTGATGCTTCTGGCATAATAACAACTTAATGTTGTATCTGTATCAACTCTTGTGACAAATGCTAAGTTAGTCACATCAAACCTTCCCTATACAACTGAATGTGCATGACACACGGGACAGCAGGAGTATTTTGCCTGACTCTCTCTCTCTCTCTCTCTCTTTTTTTTTTTTTTAGTTTGGATGTAATCAATAGATCTGTTTTCTATTATTATAATTCTACTTTATCATCTGATTAGCAGAACACTTTCATGCTGCCATGCTGTTATGTAAAATATTGCCATGAACTTGAAGCTAAAATTCTGGGCGGTGGGGGAGAGGGTTTTTTTTTTATTATTATTATTTTTATTTTTTTGTTCTCATATAATATGTGGCTTCTAGGCTCAGATGTAAAATTATCTAATTCCTTTCTTATTTGCCCACAGTTTTCAATAAGTCTTGTTTTCTCCTCTGTCTTTGGCTTTTGTCAACTTATTGTTTTTCTAATCTCTTATTTATCTGTACTTCTTTTTTATTCTTCTTTCCTTCTTAATCACAGTCTTCTGTTTCTTGACTGTAAATTCTCTTAGAAAACTTGAGCTTGATACAGTTGTCTGAACATAAGCATACACTTTGTGATGTTCTAGTTGACAGAGTGAACAGAAGATGGGACTAGCAAATATGACACAGAATTTATGGGAAATCTTCATTCTTTTGGAGGCCAAGCAGAATACCTTAATTTATTTAAATGGCATTAGTTGCTTATTTTTAGACAACTGATTCTCACTCCACTCATTTGGGAAAATCTAGACATAACCTAGATGCCTCTATTCCATGTCCCAGTATAGCTTTTACATTTCTATGCTTCTATAAAATGCTCAAAATATGGTGGAATTTTGAAAGGCCAGAGATCCACAAACAGAAACTAAAGCTAAAGTCAGAAGGAGATTAGATATTGTGATACCTATCAATACACAGGTTAAAAGTTAGAAACTTCATTATGAGAATGAAATTCACAGTGCTGAATTAAGCCCTTAAATTTTCATTTTACATTATATATCAAAGAATAGCATAAAAGTARGCTCCTATGCCAGTAGGAAATGCTGGAGGAAAGGACACCTGAACCTCTGTCTTTCCTGGACTTCCTCACCTTTCTGTGGCATTTAGCTGACTGTGAGACTGGGACCAAAAACCTAGAATTTCAGGCTACACGTAGTTGATACGTTGGGCTCACTCTTTCCTTTAGGAAAACAAATACAATGGCATCTTTGGTCTGGGAGCTTGTAAATTTGTGCCTCTCTCATGTTAGTAGAGTTCACTCCTCCTTTGAGTACCAAGTCATTAGTGAATCGATTAAAAGTCAGAGGAAACAAAAGTCCTGCTCCCTGGCCTGAGATTTAAGATATCTGAAATGGGCAGTCCTCCTATTCTGTTTCTAGAATTATTGTGGGGGTGGGAAATTGCTATTCTTTGGTTGGGTATACTTTTTTGCTATGTTTTTTATTCATACAAATGGAAAATCACGTATGTAATCAAACAAAAAGAGCAATAAAATAATAGCAKATCTGTGTGTAAAACAGAAAAACAATGCAATCATATGAGCCATTAATTATCTCATGGCTTATCAGGAAKATCAAATTTAACAAAATGAATAATTCGGAATTAAATTTACATATAAATTACATCTCTGCACAGCCAAAATAGTAATAAATATAATTAATTATATCAGTCATTAAACATATAAATACACATTTAAATAAAATTAAGATGACATCTTTAAAACACATCGGGGATATTTTTTACATGAAAAAAACAAGACACATTAAGAAAGTGGCAATGAAGAAAATATGTATCTCTGTCATACCTACTGCTAATATTGTTCAACCTCATATGATACAAATTGTTTCTAAAATACCAACAAAATAGATTGACTGTTCAAAATCTAGTCTTCTGCTTGCTTAGATATTGATAGACCATGATATCTGAATATTTAATACCTTTTGTTTCTTTATGTGAACTTTAATTTGAAAATGCACAGTACTGAAAATTCATGGTAACATGTCATTTGTTTCTAAAATGTGCAGTATGGTGTTTCTTTATGCCTTTTTGATTTTTTTTCCATTAAATAGTGTAAAAATAATGTTGGTAAATATATTAAAAAATCATATACATATGTGCTCTGTAAATGGCAAGTTATGAAATAATTATAAAGTAGAATTGCTATCCTCTCTGAGTAGCTCTCTCTAATATAAATCTGATATACAATGGATTAGCTATAACTGTTTTTTACATGAAACAGTGCCACCTGATCTCTAGGCTGGAGATTGTTCGCTGGTCTTTTTTCATTTAGTCATGGAGACTTGGCCCTGGATGTCAAAGATCACTAAGCACCTAACTGGCCTGCTTCACATTTCCGCAGATCTTTAATGGTATGTATTCATCTTTATTCAGATTAATGTATCATATATCTTCATGTTGGAAGACATGCTTACACGTCATCTTCATTACTTTGAGGTTTGGGTTTAGCCAAAAAGACCCTCGTTCCACAAAAGAAAATTAGTCACATGGGACTACTAGGTTAGCTCAGGTTTATTTGGCAGGCATTCCTAGTTACTCAGGGACCCAAGTTCAACTGAGTGAGAACCCTGGTGTATAAATATACCTATAAAATCAATCAGAAGGGGAGGCGGGTGGGAGAGAGAGAGAGGAGAGGGAGAGAGAGATGTAAAAGGGGTAAAAGAGGGATTCTTAACTTAAATATTGTAGGTCACTCTATGGAGACCTTCAGAGCTGTTTATCAAGAGCTTAGGCTTCAAACATATTTAAGACTAACTGTCTAGTCTAACRGTCTAGATTCTCCTTCTTGGGCTAGATGCCTAATTGACATGTGATCTAACTTTGGCATCTAAAGTAGACTATTTTTTCTGGCACAAAATCTATGCCATGGAGTATTATATCACTACAGAAGATGATGTAAAACCTAACACCCTATTTCTAAAACCCCCAAAGCTACTATTTTATGAACATCATAAAAATAATATATTTGGAAAATGCTATTTGGTCTCATGTAGTCATCAGAACTGCAACCATGAACTATATATATCTATGGTAAATGAGATAGAACTACACTACTACATACTGAGGTTATGCCATATAAACTAAAACTGACAGTCACCAACAGCAGTTATATTAGAGGAAAGAAGAAGGCGTGATTGAAAGCATTGTCAATACCCTAGCCCCTGAAGTAGCAAGATCTGTGATGAATACAGCTACATTTAATTAGGAAACTCAGGAGTTTTTCCCAGCTCCCAAGTCTAAGCAAGCCTGTTTACTGCATCCTGACTGTCTTTTGGGACGACTAAAACCTCCTGCAGGTGTGGTATCTCCTTTCTTCCACAAGGACAGATTGGTATACAGTCAGTGAGGGAACGGCAATGCATCTGAAGAAATCTCCAAGAACAGGCAACAAACTGGACTACCGCAGCGTCATGATGGTACCTGCCCTTGAGTGAAGATGCAGCTTCAAATTCCAAGCAGACTCTAGGTAGTTATCAATACCCCATATTACACAGGCGTTACCACAACAACGAAGTGAGACGACTCAAAGACACTGACAACCTGTTCTAGGCAAAACAACAACAACGAAAAATGTCCCCTAAGAATTTCATTTCAGAAAAGTGTACAACTTTTAAGGAAACAGAAAAAGCAATATTTGGATACAGAAGAGGGGAAAAAAAATCAGGTTTCCTCTCATCTTTTATTTGTTTGAATTAGAGGCCTTGGGGTTGTTAGAGCAAGATTGGTTCTATAAAGGTACCCTGATGTGTTCTGCTCAGAAGTGATGGGATAATTTTTACTGACAAAATAAGTATGGGTACTGTAATAGTGCATAAYGACAGAGATAATATTTTTCACTAACTAGATAAAAACATTTGCTATACTAGTGGGTAACTTCTATTTTGTTGCCATTTGAAAGGCAATGATATCAAAGATTTTTGCTCCATAGAAATAGTTTTRATTTGGGGTAGACTAAGATCATATACATACTATAGCTCATTTACAACTACATTTAACGTGTGTAGTGCAGGTTTCAAAGTTCCAGCTACTGTCAGTGGAGATGGACAACTTGATTATGTTGTCTACACATAAATGCCTAGTGTCGTCTGAAATGTCTTGGATTATTTGCAGTATCAACATAGGGAACGATAATATATATAGATGCAGGACTCTCAAGAACTTGGGGCATTTCTGGAGCAAGAACTGAAGGCTAGAGGAGATATCCTAAGTGTCAGCTCAAGCAATACTAAGTACCTAGATATCAAGCAGCACTAAATACCTAGATGTAGGCAATTGAATTACCCCTATGTTTTTCCAGAATTTGGATTATTGGGAGGGAATATAGACTTTAAGTGATGACAAATATGCTTGAATGCATGAAAAATGTTTGTAGAATTGGCACTTACCTGTGTATTTTATTGAACACTCTCTTTAAATTTAAAGTTTTTTTCAGATTGTTGTGCCTAAGGCTTACCAGAAAACTTTTAAAGAAAAAAAAATAATTTCAAAACTGAATTATAAATGCTTATATCTATATTTAAATCCTGAAAAATAATTTCATCTGAAGTGATATATTGATTATCTTGGTATGGTGCTGATTTTGAAAAGGCTATTTCATTTTTATTTTTTTTGATCTCAAAAGAGACTATTTTTCAAGAATATTAGTTTGTTTTATTTGAATAAAACAATTTGATATCTAATTTTCCCCCCAAAGGGGCTAGTAATTATAGAAAAAAATATGCTTTTTGTTCATGAAAAAGTTGGTATAAACAGACTTATTGATATCTTATTATGAATACACTGTGATACATTACTTGGAGTAGCAGTTTCTTTGATTTCTTTGGTTCCCAACTGACCTTTAATTATTTGTCTAAAGGTAGTTTTGGCAAGTGTATTTACAAAACCTGTTCAATTGCTTATGAAAATACAATTGAAGAAAATGTGGTGTTGATCATCTTCCAAGTATTTGAAGATTTAGCTTGAACTGGACAAGTAGTTTTACTTGAAAAAGTAGYATGTATGACAGCTAGAATCAGAGATTTAATGAAGAATCCAATGCATTCACATACAATGTAAGAAATCCCGATTCAATTTATTCCACTGTCTCAAGGGACTTAAATCTATGTTTTGCTAGAGGAGTTTCTTAAATACTAAACTGTAGAACAACTGTGAGGGATTAAAATTCTATATCTTTTTTACTCCTCCTGTCTCCAAAGCAGTTAGGTCATGTTGGGGGAAAAGATGAGTTCATTCAGTGTCAGAAGATTTAATTGAATTAGTCTCCCATAACCATATTGTGAAGGGTGCTTAGTCCTGTAGTCTCTTTAGTTTTGTTAATAGTGTCCAACATGAAATATAACATAYCATTTTGTTCAAATTTTGTAACTTTGTGGGTTTTTTTCTTTCTGAAGCTGTTAGTACACAAAAAAAGAAATGTATATTTTTGAGTCAAATAAATTACTTTTTCTTACTGAAAGAAGATTGATGCRTTAAAAAATAATTTGCTCACTTAGCCCTCATTTGTTTACATGACAATTCTTGTTTCTTGTTATTAAACTTCATTTTGTCATTGAGAGGAGGATATAGCAGGATGGTAGAACTCTCCTAGCATCCTACTTAGTTCCCACCTCTTAGACCCTTGAAGGGAGCTGCAAGTTAACTGTTGGGATATTCTGCACTGAACTGAAGAAAAACTAGCTTAGGAAAAGGAAACAACATTTGATGAGATAAACTACTGGATAAAATAAATTATTTCTTTTGTTTTCAGGGCATTAATTCTCATTATAACTATGACTACAGTTTTGTATAGTCTTGATTCAAGCAATCTTTTTACTCAATACCCAAACACAGTAACTGGAAATATTTTTAATTGTTATCATTATTTTACAACCTACTTTTTGTCTAGACCTCCGTGATCCCTTGAATGTTCAATATCGTTCTCCATACCTATCAAAGCTCACTCATATTTTATAAATAAAAAGACTGAACTGATCTGGTCACTAAGCTCGTGGCAAATCCGTATTAGGAATAATGTTTAAGACCTATCTAGTCTTCCTTCCTGGGATGCACTGCCATTACCCTGGAATTCAATAATGAGTGATCTAATTGTTCAGATCGGGGACCTGTTGAAATGCATGACAGCCCACATCTAAGCAGAAATTAAACTTTGCTTCCGGAACCCTTGATGGCAGTCTGCATCTGTCATGAGCACATAGATCAGTGAGATTGGTTTGGTGAATAACAGTTGCTTCCAGGTAAGAATTTCAGTATTCTGTCAAAGTATTTCTAGCGCATTCTTCTACCAGTTTTCTGACACACCTAAACATTAAAAATACTTACACACGCATCACTTTAAACAGTTAAGCTTTTGGTATTCTCCAGGAACAATTTTGATATTTTTCTCTGTATTTTAATAATAAGATATATCTGGTTCTAATTATCCTTTCCTTACTGAAGAAATAGGTCTTCATATTACATTTAGAAGTTAAAATGTGAGCTACAGATCATTCTATTTTATAATCTCCTTTCTCATCACAGAAGCTAGGGTGATAATGGCTTATATTGCAATTTTTCAGACTGGATGTCATATCATAGGTCCTCCAGGTTTTCAGAATCTTTCATAAATCATATSTAATGTACCTGAGCTGTGATGTACTGTTTCTAAAAACCTTGAGAGGTGCATCAAGTACATATGTACATTTTTTTTTTTTTGGATTAACATCAGTGCACAGTTTCACTAGGATTACCATTTTTATGAAACCAATATCCATGTGGAAGAATTCTTTTAATTTCTTTTATGTGTGCTCAACGTAATGCCTTTAATGGAATTTAGAGAAATTGCTTTTGAAGGAAGGTCTGAAAATGGAAATTACAAGGAAAGAYGGGGCAGTATATTGCTGATAAGGATTTGGGCGTGGCCGGTTTGTTTTTCACTTTTACTTCTGTTTGATGAAAATAGTTTTTCCTTTGTAAAGTACTCTTGGAAATAAAAAACATAAAAAAAAAAACCCAAATCCATAAAAACATTTCCACATGAGTCAATAGAAGTTCTCCCATTACATAGAGCTGATAGACAATCTGAGAACCTTCTGTGATGGAATGACTGGCTGGGTGGATGAGGGGAGAGCAGTGGATATTGTCTATTTGACTTCAGCAAGGTTTTCAACATTATCTCCCATAACACCCTCACAAGAATAAGGTATCTACAAATACCTTAAAGGAGGGTGTTGAGAGGATAGGGCCAGACTCTTTTCAGYGGTGCCAAGCAACAGGACAAGAGGCAACAGGCACAAACAGAAACACAGGAAGTTTACCCAAATATGAGGAAAGACTTCGTTCCTGTGAGAGTGACGGAGCACCGGACCAGGTTGCCCAGAGAGGTTGTGGAGTCTCCTTCTCTGGAGATCTTCAAGGCCYGCCTGGATRCAACCCTAACATGCTCTAGGTGACCCTGCTTGAGCAAGGGCGTTGGAAAATCTACTGGTACAAATCAAATGCAGAGACTGGGAAGAAGGGACGTCCAAAAGGTGGTCTACAGGCCTGAAGAAGTGCAAACTAAGAGCAGTTCAGGGCATCATTTAATGGTAAAATATCAACATTGAGCACTAAATTTCTGGAGCTGAAGGGAGGAGAGAAAACAGAAAAAATAGACTGCATTTGGAAAATGTTTAGACAACATTCATAGAATTAAKGCTACAATATCTCTTACTAAATCACTTTTGGGTCATAACTGAAAARTAAGTCTACAAAAATGTGCTTTTTTAGTAAACAGATAATTATTCTGCTATCTTACAGGGTTATACAGTTTCTGTACATCTACAGAAATCAGTCTTGAAGAATCACTCATTCGGTTTGTAGACTTGTAATTGCTGGTATTTATCATGAACACACATCATTTTTAGTCCTATCATCAAATGATTTAATTCTAATCTGATACAAGTGAATACATTTGTAATATRTATTGTCTTGTATATTCGTATTTCAATAACAGCCTTTTTATRACTTATCATACCTTGTCATACGTACAAAGTTTTTCAGTTAGTTTTATTGATATATTTTGTATCATTAAACATTATCTGGTTGTCAAACTCTATAAGGAGGTAAAAGTAGATAAAGATAGGTCAAGTGTGATAATACTTCAGCCCATTAGTTAAATGAAATAGATAAAAYGTAATTTTCCTCTTAGAGTTTGTCTAATATATTTGACATAAATCAATAGGAAGACACCAGTGAAAAAAGTGGTCTTATAATCTTRTGTTTACKTTAATCACTTTAGTTATTTCTTATTCTATCTCACTATCTATGAATATTCTATGTGTTTTTTTAATTGTCCACTGTATAATAATAATAATTTGTCCACTGTTTGAAAAACTTCAAACTTGCATTAGATTGTGCATTTCTCCTGAAACACGGCTTTGTAAAGCTGTAGAATGTTTTTTATAGAGGCAAATGTGAATAAAAACTTACAACCATTTCATTACTCTCAGATACAAATTTAAGAAACAATTTGCTCTAATCATCACTTATAGCAGGACAGTGTATGAAAAAAAGAAACTAGAAGACTGCTCTGTTTAACATCTTTTCTTCCATAGTTACATTTTGCAAGATGCTCTATCTTACAAAGAATAGAAATAATAAATAGAAGTACATGTTGACACAATACAGGGGTGTGTGTTTGAGTGGTTTTTTTTTCCTTCTTTTTTCCTTAAGTCTTCACTGGAAACAGTAAACATGAARGTAGTTTGGTTAGCTAATACTTATTTGAGCTTAAGTACATACATTTTGCTCATGGGAAAATTAGGGGTGAGTGGCAGGGGAGCAGATTGTCTGCTAAAGAACTTTCCTGTTTATTTGAAAGTGAAAAGCTCTTTCTAAAGATTACTAAAGATACCCTAGAGTCCTGTTTCTTTCCCCACAAATAAGGAAAAAAAAAAAACCCAAAATCCAACAACCACGAATACCCTCCCCAACTGATTAGATCAAGCTTCTAACATTCAGTTGTAGAGGAATAAGCAGTTTCAAAGAATACATCTTCACATTTAAGAAGTCTAATAATCAAAATATCTAAGAACAATTATTAAAATAACTATTACATAAAAGAATAACCAAAGGTATATGCCTATCTGCTGTTATCTTCATCTGCTCTGTACCCCTTTAGAAAGCTGCGACCTAGTATCACAAGAGTTTTCAAAGTATTTACAGAATACTTCTCACAATTTCTTGGCATGCTGTTAGTTTCTCTTTGCACAAAATAGGGGTGCTTATGTAAGATATTCACATACTCACAGAAGAGAGAAACTTTTGATGAAGATATTCTTTTTCATTTTCCACTCACTCTTTTTTTTTCTCTAAAGATTCTGAGCTCTACAGAAATTGCCCGTCATTCTCCTCCATAGCTGTCTAAACAGTATCAACTGGTAGAAGCTTCTGTAACATTTGCTTATCTCCCATATAGGAATTCTGATTCTAAAAGAGTCAAAAGCTGTACATATTAAATTAGCCCTCTATATATTTTGAAATGATGGAGTTAAGAGAAGATAGAGTTGCAGTGAAGCAAGTTCAAGTGTTTAGGGTAAGGGTAATAATTATGGCTACATATATTCAGTATTGCCACTGGTTAGCATTTTCTCCATTTGCAAAGCATTGCTTGGTTATGTGGTATAAAAAGACGCAGCTATATAGCAGTCATGAAGGCAGAACAACAAGTTTGCCTTCACCTTTTTTTATTATTATTTATTTATTTTCTTTTTTTTTTGTCTCCCTTGTGTTAGTTAATATAGCTGTGAATATTAACCTCATCTAGATTTGGTGCACTCTCTGGGGTGACATCTAATCTCACTCATGGTACTGCAAATCTTGTCTAACTAAAAATAACAACAGCAGAAACAATATACGGATAATTTTAATTATATGGAAGAGAGAAAAAAAAGCAATCTCTGGAGTAAATGTCTGTGATTAAAAGTACTGACTTGTTTAATGACTGAAGRCAATTTTTCCTGCAAAGCAAAAAGAGAAGACAATATTTTTTAAAGCYTTCCCTGTACTAAGGAAACATTAAAAAACTTACAAGATGAAAGACTTCTGCACTGCGTTTATTGTAAAAAGGTGTCAGTTTGCTGATCTAATCTACGAAAAGTAGAGCTCAGGAGAAAACAACAGGCAATTAGCAAGCAACTATATTCACAGTTAACAGCCAATGGGAACCAATTAAGCTCATCATAAAAGTAGCGGGTTTTTGTAGACACTGTATTTAAACAGTCCATCTAAGCWCACGATGCATCCACAATACTGGGAACTATTTTAAAAAATAGCACCAACACACAAGAGAAAACGTTCAGTATTTTTTGAAGTAAATTAGGCAAAAATGGTTAGCATTCAYGATCATTCTTAGACTATCCAAGAAAGAAAAAGCCTCTTCGAAGATAAGATGGAATATGTAAAACTGAAATGGAGAAAGTACTAACAGATGGTTTATATATTATATATCTTCATTTTGACTCTATCCTTGATAATGACAGAATTGATTTAGTAGCTGTGCCATTTTCATCACGAAATTAAGTTTTTSAATTAATTTAAAGGAAGTATTTCTCATTTTAAATCATTCCTGTGTTGGATTTTTTATATGTTTTCATCTGTTTCATGCAGTGTTTTATATGGACTCTTTAGCCATGGTATATGCTTCAGAACTCTTGCTGAGTCCATTAAAATGACATAGATAAGGAGAAATGGGAAACAGACGGAGGCCTGGAGAAATAAAGATGATAAAACACTGCATTATTCTATCAGAAGAATGTTCTGATTCTTTTCTTTGGGGGATTTAGGTGGAAGAAAATGAGGACGTGATAACAGAGAAACTCGTTTTGAAAGACACTGCAGTGCAGACATACAATTCCATGTGAAGGAGAGAGGGGAGGAAACAAAAAGCTTGATAGTAACAGTGTAAGGAGAAGCCAAACAGACTAAAAAGAAATGAAATATGCAAGCCATAAAGATGTGATGAAAGATGATACACCAGGGAAGAATCAGGAATTACTCATTCTCTTGAGAAAACTGAAGCTGGAATTATATATATATATGTATGTATATATGTATATATGTATATGTATATAATTATATGTATATATATAAAAAGACTATTAAAACCCAAGGACAACACCTGGAGAGAAGAGGCCTGATCTTAGAAAAAGGGAAAAAAAATATGACAACTGTTAAAAATCTGAGTAAGAAAATAAGAAAAATATGATAGAGCTGTTWCTGAAATTTCGATTTTGGAAATAGAGAAATGTATTCATTATAAATCAACATAGAGAACTGCATTTGATACAACTCATGGACATTTTGTAATGGTATCTTAGTACATTATTAACCCTATGACTTTAGTGCCAAATTATCTGGAGCATTCATTCATATGTATTATTCTTTACTCACATAGCTAGTTTTAGAAAAGTTAAAGTCAGTGCAGAAGGACTTTTATCATTAAAAATTAGCTCTAAATTCAGCTGACATGACTGGAGACAAAGTGCAGAAACTCCCCCCCACACACACACACACAAATTCACACCTCTTCTACAGGTAAAGCAAGTTTAGCATTCCCGTTTAACTGCACCTGACCACTCCTGGAGTCCTGCCTAAGTAAGTGGTGCAGCCTGAGTAATAAACTGAAATACCAACACCTGGGCAGTCTGTTAGTGCCTAGCATGGCAGTGCAGTTAGCTGCAGCTAAGCAGAGCCTGCCATCTCGCATTTGGCAGTGTCTTGTTTCTGTACTGAATCAAACTCAGCACGAACAAATGTGAGGCCCACGAAGAAAGTCAGCGACATGCAGCTTTAGGAGGAAATTAAGCTCACCCAGATCTTGAAGAGTCTGCAATCTCCTATTTCTGCTGTAAAAAGCTATTTCTCTGCAGCAGAAAGCTGCCCATTTGTCTTGTCTGCTTGTCAGCTCCATGCCGAGACAATCAGAGCCTCCCAGAAGAAATGTCTCTTCCACGAGCATCAAGAAGAGAGCAGACTGGGGCAGGTGGAGGRCAGAGGAGAGGGGAAGAGGGACACAAAGGCAAAGCAAACACTAGCATCCACCGAGAGATTGCTACAAAAAACCAGCTAGGACTCAGAGGTGGCAGAAAGAAGGACTGAAAGAGCCCCCAGAAAACTACTGAAAGGCTAATGAACTTGCAGCAACACTGGAGAAGGAGTCACCCTGCAGGAAGAKAAGGGCAGGAGGTGGAGAGATTTGCTTATAAACACTTTTATTTACATTCTGCTTCTCTCTGAGTTCCCTCTATTAAAAAAGAAAATTATTATAGCTGTGATACATTCAGAGGCTTTTGATATTTTGGGGCTTCTGACTGATCTACATATAGATCCGCCTCAAAACATTGGCCTGCTGGGTACTCTGTCAATCTTCTTCTGTTTTGGGAAGAAAGTATACTCTCCCCAAACTAATGTAGTGCTTGGGTAAACTGGATTATCTATTTTGAATATAGAATAGTACAATCTAGCTCATAAGGAAAAGTATAAATATATTTTAAGCAAATCTAGCTCCTAGAGAGTAAGACAAATTATTTATCATAATGAAGGCCCATATGTCATTTGTTTTCCTCATTAAATACTGAGATTCCTGAATGAATTTGCAGCTATCAAATCTGAATCTTACTCATCTACATAACAATTTTATTTTCAAACTCTGACTGAGTATGCTAAATTAAAGTTTTAATTGCCATGGCATAGCTGCTCTGGATTTCAGTACCAGGAAAATCAAGTTTTTCCTTTAAATGTCAGAGTAGCTGAAAATAATTGTGTTCGTACCAGACCGACCACCCAGTTCAAAAGGAAATAGGAGGCAGGTGATGAATAATATGCATTTCTCTCCTGAAATGAAACTATTCAAAACAGAATTTATTCAATGAATGTGCTGTATTTTGTATTGAATATCATTTTTATTGCCAGATATATTTTTTCTACTTTTTTATTTCTACTTTTTCCCRTAGATCTGTCATGAAGAACAATATGAACTAATGATTCCTTTGTACACAACTGAAAGTATTGGGTTTAAATTCTGAAAGTTGTTTTGGAATAGAACTAAAGATTCATCGACAGGAGGTATTTGTGTACCTTTGCTCATATTACTCTTAAAGCCAGATCTCAGCCTTCTGAAGAAAAGTAAACATATAAGAAACTATGTTTATATTTTACACAAAAATAAGACTCATGTCTTACTTCCTTTCCCCTCCCCTCCTCTCTGCTCCTAATAGGTAAAGTCTCTAGTCTACAAAATCAATTATTTGAATTTTGGTGCTGTGTTTGAATGAGCTCAAAACTATGATGGTAGAACAGCTTCTAGAAAAGACTCAGTTTGTATATCATTTGAAAGCTCAGATATTAGCTATAATTGATCAAAAAGCTAGAAAGGTGTACAAAAATAGGGACCTATTAATATTACTTAACCATCCACTACATGTCACTGAGAAAAAATACTGCTGGGCTAGATATATTTCTGATTTGACTAGCATATCTGTTCTTATGCTAAGGAACTCTTCCTGCAGTGCTGCCTCAGTAAAGTTCCTGCTGTTTCAAAGCRAGGAGTTTCTTTCAAGAGCAGTTCTCACAGCAATACAGCTGGCTTGTGCCTTCTTCTCTTCCGATAGGCAGTGCTCAGCTGATCAGTCCCGAGGAAGAAAAGGGTTCTCACTTCACTCACCTATTATATAATTTAAGAGACTAGTAATGAAAGCACGAGAAAGCAAGCAGCGTATTTTTAACAGCATCAGCCTGCTTTGTAATCCACACAAAATCATGAGAGATTTTTCAAACGCTGTCAATCTTAACTTGCTCTCAAGAAGAGAGGTGAGAGGATTAAAAATAACTCCTCCTCTCTTTGGACTCACCGACCATCCGTACTAGGGCCACACCAACACCTGGTCTTGTTACCTGCTGGAAAGTTAAACCCCATGCGGTTCAGCTGCACACCCAATTGGATAAGCAATTGCCAGTGTCAGCCGTGGTAGTCACAGCTTTTTTGAAAATGTAGTGCTAGGAATCAAATGAAGACAAAGATAAAATAGAGAAATATGACTTGACTATATATATATWTTTTTTTTCCTTATAAGTTCGCTTCTAGTTTATGCCCTTGCAGAGCAATATTTTGAAACAGCATTAACACGATGGGAGAAGCCATTTTTAAAAGTGACTCCAAAATACATCTAAGTTACAGATCATTTTCTCTGAGAACTCTCCCRATAAATGCATTGCAACCAAGTGGAAAACATATTCCTTTTCCTGCTGTGATTGCACATTTGTACTCTTGAGTGCAGGCACATGTATTTGCAGTTTCTTCCTGACAGCTTGATTAACCTTGAAAAGTTGCAAAATGAAAAAAAAGTACTTGGATAGTTAACTTCCCCCAAATATTTGAAAAAAACTAATAGACTCTACAAAAGTGATAATAGCTTTATCAGTTTATAATCTTCCTGTAATTTACTTTATACAATTTCACTTTAGAAAAAGAGTTCGAGGTACACAGAACTGGTACCTCAATTCCGCACCAAGATAGCSTAGATATTGGCCCATATTATTCATCAGGATACATTTACTAAAAGGTTTTGTTATTGTTAATTTTTAGTATCTATGCTTACCATGTTAAACTAAGATGCAGTATTAGAATACAAAAATAAAACAATAGCATGTCATTAACCATTTACACCAGTAATAAAAGAGACAATAATTTAACTTTCTATGTCTCTAGGGGCTTTTATTCTGAAATGCAAGAAAAACAAGATAAAAAACATTAAGATATCTTGTTGAGCTAGGATTAAAAAGATTGCATATCAAAGCACATCATAGTCTAAATATAAAAGGAAGACAAGAGGGAAAGAAAAAGGCGAGGTTGAGGGGAAAAATTATAATATAAAATAAACAATATACCATACTGAAGTGTTCAGATCAGATCTTTGCAAATGATAATGGTGTTCCTTCTGTGATCCATTGGTCCATTACCAACGGGTAACTATTAAATGTCTGCATATGAAACAGATTTCATAGAAGCCTACATGTCTTTTCTGAGTGCAAATACTTGAATATATCCATGTGAAAAGGAGGTGGCTACTGTCTATGGCAGTTACTTRGTTGTCCACAGATACAAAAGGTTGCTTTCACCTGCCAGGCCAGTATATCTTACTGGAACAAACTTTCCCAACACTTTCTGGCAAATGAGTRTTAGGCCAGATATGTTAGCGACTGAATTTATGCTATCAGCTCAGCTCACATTAGCATGAACTCAGCTGAAGGATGTTTCCCAGTGCACCCTCGAGGAATGCCATTGTAGTGCAATGAAACTAGCTAAACAAAGATCTTCAAAGGTATTTAGGCACTTAACTGGTGTGTAAACTCTAATCCCACAAAAATTGGTAGCTCATAAAAACAATTAAGTCTCAAAATGACACTTAAAAGCTTCTTTCATAGCATAATATGATTTGCAACAGAATGGCAAGCAAGAATCATGAGAAAAAAAAAATTTGGAAGTGTTGCAGCAAATTCTTAAATACCTATTCAGGGAGAAAATGCAATTGCATCAAGAATTTTGATGCATGACCAAGGCTGAGGATCTGATACAGCTGACAARAAAGCAGTAACTCACTTATTCATACTAAAATAGTTTTCTGACAACTGCCTATAGGAAATAAGCTGAACATACTATTTCTTTCTGAACTTTGAGCTGCAAATCATTTTTATGGGACCACACTGAACTCAGTAATATCAGCTAAGTCAGGGCTTTGTTCCAASGTGGACTGCAAAATTATTGAAAGTTTAAGGCAATTCCTTAGAAGCTTTTTTTTTTTTTTCCTGTTAGCATTTAACTGGGAAATATAGTTGTGCAACATCCAATCTGACAGAATTTCCTCCAGCAGAGAGCTCAGATTTGAGAAATTCTGACTAATATCAGTATCTTCAGAATTTAAGTCTAATTTCACAGCACATTTTATCCCAGCGTGGTATAACTAGAAATGGCAATAGCTATTTCTGTATAACTATACATTTTTTATTATTTCCTTTACATTAAGCACTATATGCATTTGTGATACTATTTCCTTATTTGAAAATTACCATAATTTTTGTAAATTGAAAAGAAAAAAAAATAGCATTTTCTAGTGTTGAACCAGAATCGTTTAAGTGTTTCTCATATAGAAATTTCCCTTTTCAGTATGTGCTTAATAGGCAAGCATTATTATGAGAAAATTAGTGAGTTCTGTAGATAACTTTAAAGAAAAAGAAAATAGTKCATTTCACTGACATTTAATTAAATCTATGCAGAAAATTAGAAAGAAATACGAAAGAATAAGATGCATGATAATTTATGTTGAAGRGCTATGTGTACATGCTGCTTACATCTGCTACTAAGGAATAAGCAAGGGGGAATCACTGAAAACATTCACAATGTAGACAATGTGCCTTTGAAACTCCCAGTGAAAAGATTTTTTATTAATAGAAAGGTTTATATTTGGAATATATTTTACTAGGTTAGAGTAAAACTATGGAAAATAAACTTGGAAAAAAATCTAAGACTGCTTCTACAAAGTGCTCTTTAGGTCAGTTTTACAATCTAGGACTAAAATTATAAAAAGCTAAGCTCCTAATTCCATGTTTAGGCAACAGATTTATGAACAATTTTTCCAAATGTACAGTACAGTGAAAGTACTGAAGTAGCTTCTTAACAAAGATCTAAATTATGTTTATTTTTTAGGAAAATAATAAAAATCAAACAATGGAAATTTATAAAAAATAAAAACTTTGGCCTAGTAAATCTGACATTATTCAGAGCTTTACAAGTAGAAAAAAAAATCATTCATTTAACAGAAACTACTAGTAGAATGTTTATGATCTTAGTCATGTTTAGCTATGAAGTAGGCATAGATAGATAGTCAACTGATAATTTATCTTCCTGAGTATGTTGGTGTCCGACTTTTTCCAATTCCAGCTTTTTTTAAGCTTTGTCCACAGAGAAGGTAGAATTTTGATCTACAGCTTAGGCACTTTAGGTAGCTAAGTGGGAGAATTTAGTCATTCTAGCTTCTGTGTAGTTTAAGGAAAGGTATAGGYGCTTTTGCAAACCCAGACGATTAATGATCATTTCTGGAAATTATATTCTGAGCTGCACTCCTGCAGGTCCCTGCTTGTTACATACAGCCCTGGCAGTGCCTGTATTCCTCAGCTCCTTCCTCTGACAGTCACATTCTCAAGGGGACAAAAGTGTTCCTGTAGACTGTCTAATGCATCGACTGCAGGTTACCACTGGCCTATTTTTACTAATGACATGATAGCTACTGACTTAAATTCCAATTCTTCTGATTTTGCAGAGCTTACTACTCATGAAGTAGTTCCAACGCATAAAATGGACTTTAAACTTGATTTCCATAGATCAATTGGATGCAAGGCTATATTTACCCTCATCTCCTCTATCTTTAAAAATCAGGGCTGGCATGCGATCTCAGATTAAGAGATTTAGCACYTCACTTCAGATAAAATATGCCTTCCTTCACTCTAAGCTTCTCTAGAAGTAGTAGCATTTAAGACCCACTTACTGATGCATTATTTCTTTTCTGCTGTTTCTTAGTGTGCTAGCTTTCGTGGACCGTTTTTGAACACAGTCCTTCCCTACATGAAATAGGATTTCAATGTATGTGACTTTCCTGCAGTAAGAGAGCATAAAAAACAGACATTTCAACACTTATAGTAGTTATCTTTTTCTCTATGGCTTATTGATACTTTCCAAATTAAAATGCTAATATTGCATGGAAAAACTCCATATTTTCCCCACACAGGGAAGAAGAAAGGACAAATCAAGCATTCTATTTACCTAACTGTCCAGCATCTCAAAGAATCCCTTTAACTTTCCCATTGAGTTTATTTGGAATAAGTATGTGCAAGGTAAGTGAAGACTACCAGCACTATGAAGTTCTAATATTTGTCAAACTAAACTATGTCCATTTTTTCATAAATCAGACTTTAAAYTGGAAGGAACCATTATACCAGGTTGATAATGTCTCTATAAGTAAATAGGATTTAAGGTAGATATTTTGCATGACATATGAATCATTCTTCCTTATCTATTTTATTGGTGATTATATAAACTGATTGATAGAAACCTATATTTGTCTTCCTGATTGCCATTGTCAAAATGACTTCACAATTGATAAATATTTTTAGTAAGCAACTTCTACAAAAAAGTTTGAGTCCTGAGAAATAGCATTTTATTGGCTCCATAAAAAATTTCATGATGTTAATTACTTCATTAGCTTGTATTTTTTTCCCCCTAAAATAGTATGCAACACTAATCTAAAAGAGTAAATTCACACATCTCATTCTCTCACAGAATTTTGACAGTGTCTTCAACAGGAAGAAACTCTGTCTCCCTGTGTAGTTCAGTCCTGTAAAGTAATGGCTAGCCTTCAACTTTCAGTGACCCACAGATGTTTCTTACAGAGCTACTCTCAATGCCACCCCCGTCACTATCCTAGAACCTTTCTTAGATGACCTGCAGCCATCCAGCCGCACTCCAGCTGTGAGARGTGCCCCATCATCTGTTTGTGATCTGTGATTTCATACACCTGCAAGTCCATGTAGACCTTAAATTACTCTTTGTTYCCAGTACTGTATGTGTTAGCACGCACACATTTTAGAGACACCCAATCTCACTGAGGCAGAGGTGCTTTTCCCTTAGCTGGTCAAGTGGATCCTCTCTCTTCCTAGTAATTTTCAATCTTCCCATGGTTGCAATTGTCAAATCCCTGTTGTCAATACAGGTTGCACCATCAAGTGTTGACAAACAGGATCTATCCTGACTTGTTCCCTCAAGTGCTTCACCCTCACCATTGGAATTAAGGAGAAAAACACCTGAGCCCCATGCCATTGACTGTTACTCCTACAGCCATATACTTACTTTCAGTACCCGTCAGGTCTCCCCAGCAGCATCACTGGTGCCCACATGAAGAGATAACAGGGAGGTAAGAGTCCAAGGCCAGACAAATCTCAGCAGTCTTTCAAAACAGCCATAATCCAAGCATCCAGCAAATGCCTCTGTCCGCATAAGGGGGAGCCTCCCACTACCATCACTCTCCACTTCCTGCTGACACAGCTGCATGGTTCAGACTCAGCCAGATGCTCCACTGCATACAGCTTCCTGCCCCTCATCTACACCAGGGCATTCAACCTATTCTGTAGATCTGCAGWTGGAGCAGAAGCCATCCTCCTGATATCAGGAGTCATAAGCTTGCAGCCTTTACCATCACAGGAGTCTCCCTCCTCAGCTGTAAAAGTAAAGACTACCTGCTCTTCTTTCTTTACAATTTAGGCTTAATACTTTTATATTGTCATGGTCTAATAGAAGATGTAGTCAATCTCTTTTATGTCTGGTGCTGCACRGTTTGGACAGCCTCCTCTTGCAGCTCTTTTATTTGGCAAAAAGAGATCATCTACCAGCACATGCTTATGGACAAGATCCACATCTCCCTCAGTCTTAATAAGAAGCACCCAGCACCTCTACCACTCTAGACCTGAAAAACTGCCTCCTTCCTCCTGCTCCTTTTTGTAGCACCTGATGAAAGGATGTTTGATCCTYCACAATCAAAATAAGCTGAAACAAAACTCAAAGCACCCTGTCATCAGGAACAGGTGACAGAGATCATCAGAAGCTACTACAGCTTGCTAGGAGTAAAGGTCTCAGCAGGCACATTTCAAATATCCTGAAACCCAAAGCATCCTAGATAAATTTTTAATATCTAGCAAATCCCATGCCCCCTTCTCCACTGTAGGAGATATGGTTCGGTGGAGGACCTCAGTCCTATGATTCCTCCTGATAACCCAGACAACAGGCAGGATTTGGTGAATTTTAAAAATAAAGTAAATAAAATAAAGTCTTTCCAGAAAGCAGAGATATTTCAGGAAACTTTATATGGCATTCTAGCTAATTGCTTATTAGTCACCGAAGTAGAAATCAGCACAAAAACAATTCAGGTTCAACTAGGGCAATATTCTACTACTTAAAGAGGGATGATAGAGAAAACAGCTCTTCATAGAGGTGCACAGAAAAAAGAACAAGAGGTAAAATTCACAAGCTCTGGAAAATCCAGTCAGGCATGAGAGGAAAAAAAAAAATAATCACAAGAGAGGTCAAACATCTGGATGGGCTGCCCAGGAAGGCTGTGGAATCTCCATCCTTGGACGTTTTCAGAACACAACCAGACAAAGCCCTGAGCACAGACCTGATTTTGAAGTCACCTCTCCTTTGCGCAGCAGGTAGGACTAAGATGACCTCCAGAAATCCCTTCCAAACTATWCTAGGATTTTGTAAAATATGTTTTCAAGATTTCAATGTCTTTGGTCATTTACAGAATTATAAAACTTGCTAATATTGTAAATATTATTGTTACTGATCTTTACTTGTAATTTTTGGCATCGTAAGTAAGTAAGACTAAAGAGGGTAAAAAGTTAGAGAGACATCATATACTAATTCTTAGCCTGTGATGTTTTTGTATTTCTTTCAGTAAAGTAGCCAAAGCAGACAAAAAAGATCATAGTTAAATTGTATCAATTTAATAGCAATTAAATCATTAGATTATTACATAAAACACTATAAATATCATCGTACTGAAGCTATATTTTCAGTGTTTTTAACCATGTTATAAGAATACAGATCATTTTATAGTAGCATTATCTGTAAACATGAGAATTTCATATTTTAGTTACTATGAGGGTTTTCTTTTTTTATTTTATTACAGTTTACTACTAAAGRATAAATAAATCATGTACTATGAAAGAAAATAGTCCATTCACAAGGTGTGTTTCTAGACATTCTAGGTAAGGCCAGATGCTAAACACCTATAMTGAATAATTACTTGCAGAAAAGCAATCTTTGCTTACTTGTTTTATGCAAAAAGCAAAGGTAATGTAACTAGCAAGCTATACTTTATTCACGGCTTCACATCAAACTTGAGAAATCAGTCCCATCAACAGCATATACCAATTGCAACTATACAGGAAACGGACACATAATAGAAAGGTGAAATAAAAATTCAGCTTACGTTCTTCTGAACAAAACAGAAAGTGCATACACTATATTCCAATACAGTTCTTGCCATTGCAAAAATCTTATCTGTCTTCCATTAAATATATACCCAGAAAATCATTTCAGCCCTGGTTGTGTTGTGACTAGCTGTGGAACAAGTCTGAATACAAGGAACAGAATGATTCACAGCTGCTTAAATGAATTTATTAAACCCTTTTTTCACTTGCTATTTCAGGCATGATTTTGCTGCTGCCAACACTTTCCCTGATGTGATGCTTAGCAGTGGCAATACCAACTGATGCATATGCACACGCACATATAAATTGTGCTTGAGAGACAGGCAGGAATTCAGCAGAGCAAGGAGATAACATTTATGTGAAGCCAGGTTTATTGAGATGGGTTTACGAGTGGGAAAGCCTAAAGACTGAAGAAGTCTGAAAAGGATTAGGTAAGTTTACTGGGTTTATTCATTCTCAGTGAAAAATAAATTTTCATTTTATTCATTTTATATATTTTGAGGATGCTTATATTGCCTTATATTATCCAAAGATCAGGGAATGACTTTTTTGAAGTGTTTGTTTGTTTTTTTTTTCGTTTTTGTTTTAATACATATCTGTATAAAGGGTCCAATCGCTGGTCCATAACAAATGTGATAACCACATAAAACCCTTTACTAGTTGATGCTCTGACATTTTTTTTGCAACACTTTCCACCATTTTTTACATCAAGAAAAGGCTGTGTACACATACTGTCTTTCATATATCATGAAGCTGGCTTCAATTTGGATTATTTTGTAACATCTAGATTTTACTGTATCTATGTCTATATTTACATGTTCATATAGCAATAAAGCTATGACAAATCAAGAGCGCAAAGGTAGAAATAGCCTTGGCAATCTAGRGAGTAATACCCCAACTGAGGTGATGTGAGCCATCCATATTAGAGTGCTGTCCTTCAATAATGGGCAAAATATTTCTAAATTGCTAAAGACTGTCCATTATATTGGATTAAGTGAATATAGACAGACAACTAATTTAAAAAGCAGAGCAAAGCGAATTACAAAAGGAAGCAGAAGAAGAATGTGTAATAGGGGTATAAAAACTGGATACTTAAAGTTAATAAAATTTAAGGAAGCTCAAAGAAGAAGCTAAATGAATAATTATGAGTAGAAATTGATTTTTGGTTTGAATTTGAGTTTTGAGTGAAAAAAGATACTCAAGATTATTTTTTTAATCCAACTTTTAAAAGAAAGTACACTAATTTGTAAAAAAACTTGTCATAGATGTTCTCATTTTTAATTAAATAAAATAAACCTGAATTTGCATTATAAAATAAACTTAGCCCTTAGATGTAAAAAAGGGTCTGATAAAATTTTAAGTTACTTTTCTAATGGATGACTTCTGGAAACTCAATAGATACCACTAAGAAATACATATCCTTCATGCTACCAAAAAAAAYATTCTAAGAATTATGGTCTTTCAGAAAAAAAATATTCTCTGAAAAATATGAGTATGGAGATTTATACAATAAGTATAAAAATGGATATCAACTAAACCCCCTTTCTGGAAATATGTAGCAGTTATGCTTRGCAGAGTGGAGACAAAAGTCAAATGAAAACAAAAGCACTTTTTTTGCCACAAATGAAAGAATACAAATATTATTTCCTGTTAATACAATGTTATAGAATTGTTTTCAAATATAATTTTATTTTTAAATTGTTTTGGTTTTAATATTTTAATTATTTAAGGGGTAACTTCATGATTGTAAGGATTGCAACCCTCGACTTCAGGAGAGCAGACTTTGGGCTCTTAAGAGACCTAATTGGAGGAATCTCATGGGTAAAGGCCCTAGAAGGAAGGGGGGTCCAGGAGAGCTGGCTAGTATTCAAAAATCCCTTCCTCCAAGCTCAAGAGCAGTGCAATCCTAGGAGAAAGAAGTGCAGCAAAGGGGGCAGGAGACCTTCATGGGTGAGCAAGGAGCTCCTGGCCAAATTCAGACAGAAGAAGAAAGCACACAGAATGTGGAAGAGGGGACAGACTACTTGGGAGAATTATAGKACTGCAGTCAGAGTATATAGATATGCGGCGAGGAAGGCTAAGGAGTAGCTGGAATTAAGTCTGGCAAGGAATGTTAAGGACAACAGGAAGGGCTTCTTCAAATACATCAGCAGCAAGAGGAGGACTAGGGAAAATGTGGGTCTGCTACAGAGTGAGGCRGGGGCCCTGGTGACAAGGGATACAGAGAAGGCAGAATGTCTTCTTTGCTTCAGTCTTCACTGCTAAGGGCAGCCCTCGAGAATCCCGGAGCCTGGATGAAAGGGAGAAAATCTGGAGAAAGGAAGAGTTTMCTTTGGTTGAGGAGGATAGGATTAGAGACCTTCTGGGCAGGCTAGATATCCACAAATCCATGGGCCCTCATAGGATACACCCATGGGTACCAAGGGAGCTGGTGGATGTTGTTGACAGGCCGCTCTCCATCACCTTTGAAAGGTCCTGGAGAAYTGGAGAGGTGCCTGAGGACTGGAAGAAAGCCAATGTCAATCCAGTCTTCAAGAAGGGCAAGGAGGAGGACCCAGGTAACTATAGGCTGGTCAACCTCACCTCCATCACTGCAAAGCTGATGGAGCAGCTCATTCTGGATGTCATCTCCAGGCATATGGAGGAAAAGAAGGTGATCAGGAGGTGCCAGCATGGATTCACCAAGGGGAAATCCTGCTTAACCAATCTGATAGCCTTCTCTGACGCAATGACTGGCTGGATAGATGAGGGSAGAGCAGTGGACRTTGTGTASSTTGACTTCAGCAAGGCTTTTGACACTGTCTCCCATAACATCATCCTAGGAAAGYTCAGGAAGCATGGGTTAGATGAGTGGACAGTGAGGTGGATTGAGAACTGGCTGGCTGAAAGGCAGAGCTCAGAGGGTCATCATCAGTGGTGTGGAGTCCAGTTGGAGGCCTGTGGCAAGTGGCATCCCCCGGGCTCAGTACTGGGACCCATCCTGTTCAACTTCTTCATCAATCACCTGGATGAGGGGACAGAGTGCCTCCTCAGCAAGTTTGCTGATGATCCCAAGCTGGGAGGAGTGGCTGAYRCACCAGAGGGCTGTGCTGCCATTCAGAGAGRCCTGGACAGGCTGGAGAGATTCGCAGAGAGGAACCTCATGAGGTTCAACAAGGGCAAGTGCAGAGTCTTGCAGCTAGGGAAAAATAACCCTAGGCACCAGTACAAGCTGGGGGCTGACCTTGTGGAGAGCAGCTCTGCAGAGAAGGACCTGTGTGTGCTGGTGTATGACAAGTTGACCATGAGCCAGCAATGTGCCCTGTGGCCAAGAAGGCCAATGGTCTCCTGGGGTGCATGAGGAAGAGTGGTGCCAGCAGGTKGAGGGAGGTGAAGCTGCTGCTCTACTCAGCCCTGAGGAGGCCTCATCTTGAGTCCTGTGTCCAGTTCTGGGCTCCCCAGTACAACAGAAACATGGAGCTACTGGAGAGAGTCCAGTGTAGGGCTATGAAGATGATCAGAGGGCTGGAGCACCTGCGCTATAAGGAACGGCTGCGAGAGCTGGGCCTCTTCAGCCTGGGGAAGAGAAGACTGAGCAGGGATCTGATCAATGTGTACAAGTACCTGAAGGGAGGGTGTCAAGGGGAYGGGGACAAACTCTTTTCAGTTATCCCGTGTGACAGGACAAGAGGCAAWGGGCAGAAATTAAAGCACAGGCAGTTCCGCCTGAGCGTGAGGGGGAATTTCTTCCCTGTGAGAGTGACGGAGCCCTGGCACAGGTTGCCCAGAGAGGCTGTGGAGTCTCCTTCTCTGGAGACCTTCAAGGCCCGCCTGGATGCAACCCTGTCTGCTGTGCTCTAAGTGACCCTGCTGAGYGGGGAGGTTGGACTAGATGATCTCCAGAGGTCCCTTCCAACCTTACCGATTCTGTGATTCTATGATTGGTATAACTTTTGAGACTATGTAGCAAATATGTACCTGTTTAGTTTTATGTTTTCAAGTTAAAAATGAACAAAACAAAAAAAGGACTTCACTTTGCAAGGCAGTAATCCCCCAGTAATTGGGGAGTAAATGCTCCCCAGTAGCCATTCCCTCAAATGAAGTTTTTGATTTTTTTTTACTCATTTCCCCCCATTTTTGCCTACTTCCCATAAGCACATGTCAATTTAAAGCTTTCAAACATTAAATACTTTTTTTTCTATTCTAAATGGAAAGTTTATAACATTTGAACTCCTATGACAATGAAAAATATTTATTTGTTATACATACATCTGAGAGAGCAGATGGAATCTATGCATGATCTTTCACACTGCAGTATATGTTTCAAACACCCAAGGAAATAGCAGACCTGCATTTAAATGAAAAGAGGGGAAAAAGAAAGAGAGAAAGAATGAAAAATATGCCACATAATAAAAAAAAAAAAAAGAAAAAGAAAGAAAAAGAAAGAAAAGAAAAAAGAAAGCTTATGCACCCTTTCTGTCTCACTGTGTTCTTGCAATGGGGCAGGGGGAAGTGCAAGGCTTTAATTACATGTGTTATACTTTTAATTTCAATTGTATAGACATATGCTAAGCAAATTCAACTGTCTGTCAGCCAAGAGAAGAAAGGCAGATATCATGGGACCYTGTAAAGCCTTATAAAGCTTATAAACACATATAACCTTTTATTAGAAGTAAAATATCTGTTGAAATGAAGGAGCAAAAATCAGTAAAGAGTGAAATCTGACTATCCATAACACATACTGTTGTATGTTTTCTGCAGTGCTAGTGTACATGTGTGGATCTGCCCACATCTTCCTTTCAAGTATGATGGAATTTTTTTAATCAAGAAGAAACTCTGAAGAGTGAAGGAAAAAGCTTGATTATTGACAAGAAGTTCAGTGTTATTTGGTTAGTGTTGTTCCTTAACATGGTTCTTTCCCCTTCCCCCCCACCATTTAGCACTTTCTAATGGACCTATTCGTAAATATTTTTTGTTTAATTTATTTTTTTATCAATTTTATTTAATATGGTTATTGTGCTCTAGAATAACTCATGACTGAAAAAATGAGATGGTATTCTCATAAATTCTATCAAATTTAATTTAATTTATTTGTTTATTGATTGACTTTTATTTCATTGCTTTAACTCATCTCCTGGTCTCTCTCTCTCTCTCTCTCTCTCTCTTTTTTTTTTTTTTTTTTTTTTTAACTGCTTTATAATAATTCCAGACTGTTGGCCTTTGAGGGAAGTAGCAACTGTATTACAAACAGAAAATGTTGAAAACATATTGTGGCTGACAATTCATTGCTTAATGCTATCCAATTGCCACAGCAGCATCTTCCCCGTTGTTACCAACTGTCACATAGCTATTCATAGTCTGTGATTTGTAAAAGCAAGTAGCAAGGGAAAAGGACTTGCAGGGAACAAGACAGAGGATTATGCAAAGGAGTTTCATACAGCAAAACTGAATTTGTTGATGTGTAGAGCCTACAATTAACAGCATCTATTCATATTTTTAACATGAAACATGTAAAAATACCAGAAGCCTGAAAAAGTACGTATTTAACAATAGATATATGCTCATTTTGCTGACTACTAGTTTTTTTCGTTTGTTTTTTTCATTCCCATTTCATTCCTAGGTTTTCTTGATAAACAATATTATCTGAAATTCTGCATGCTACATGTTAATATTTTTCACTATTCGCAATCTACATTTAAAATCATAAATGATAATTATGATAGTTACCAAATTGATTAAAAACAGGCAAGAATGTAAATGGAAGACAATGATAATCATATATTTAGAGTATGATTATTCAGTAAATTTAGCTAGAAWTAAAATGTTCCAGGAAGAGGAGATTTAGAATCATAAAAAAAAATTTAGATTGGGAGAGACTTCTGGAGGTTTGCTAGATCAAYTACTCTCCGAAAGCAGGACTAGCTTTGAACTTAGATATAGATCTAAAGTTAGACTGGGTTCCCCAGTCTCTAGCTTGTTGTTTTAAATATCTTCAGGGATGGAGATTCCCAAACTTCGCTACTCAGTGAGGAAATGCGGGAGCCTGAGTGCAGACCTTGCCAGTACAACTGAGGAAAAGAGCGACCTGGTTACCTCAGCCTCCTCCATGTTTTTCATCACTAGATTTTCTTTCCCATTCACTGGAGGGCTAGCATTTTCCTTGGTTTTCTGTTGCTGTGTGTGTACCTACTCAAGTCTTTTTTGTTGYCTTTCACACTATTCAGCAATTTCAGCTCCAGCTGAGTTTTGACCTTTCTAATTCCCTGCATGCTCATGTGATGTTTACATTCCTCCTTGGTAATCTGTCCTTCTTTCATCTTCTGTCCAGTTCCTTTTTGCCTTTAAGCTCAGTCAGGTACTCCCTCATGGGCCAAGCTCACCTTTTCCTGTTCCTGCTTGTTTTCTTGCAGATTATGATGAATTGTGCATTCTTGTGCATTGAGGAAGTTGTCCTTGAAGCCACACTAGCTTTCATGGGCTCCTTTGCCCTTCAGGGCAATCTCACAAGAGATGGTGATCCATTTCTCAACAAACCAGCGCCCACCTCTGCTGCCCATGGTCTTTAGTCTGCTATTTGCTTCCTCCCTTCCTTCAGGACCTAAAACAAGAATATCTCATGGTCACAGTAATCAAGACTTCCCCTAACTGCAGCATCTTTGGACAGTTCTTTGTCATTTGTGAGTAGCAAGCCCAGCAGAGCACCTCCCTTCACTGGATCATCCGGCACCTGATTTGTCTCTCAGACACTAGAAATCATCTATCTCACTCAYGCCCACCATGTTGCCTTTCTCCCCATGCAATCTGCAGTGGTTAAGGTTCCCCATAACAGTTACTTGCTGTAATCAAGAGATTTCTTCYGTTTTTTCAAACAGCATTATCTAGGCTCAAATTTTCTTAATCCTGTCCCACAGAAACTAGTGATCATCTTTGATCTGTTCAAGGTCTTTCTTAGCATTATATCTGGTGCAAAAGACAGTAGTTTGAGTACTGGATGGGCCTTGGCAATCTGTCCACGTAGGTCCTGAACACGCAACAAACCTTTCAAGAAGCAAGTCTTACAGAAGGGAGCCTGACACTACTAGTACTCATTGTTTCCTCTCTGTGATTAAAGTTACAATCTATAGATCAGGCATGGCTGGCCCAGATGCCATCCCTGACAGAATTCATTCCTGTCTCCAGCTGATGGTTGCCTATACCTGGTCTGCAGCTGGAATAAATAAACAAACAAAGAAAGAAAAATAATAATAAAAAAGGCTTATTCTCTTGGATAAAAAGCCCTCTTCTCTTTGCTAGAAATCACAAATTTCCAGCCACCATTGTCATGGAAATCTCCTTCCTTCCCCTGCTYAGACATAGCCTATGAATATCTCTCCTTTGCAATGTGAAGCAGAACTGTTGCAGAGTTTCTGAGGAGATATATAGATGAGAATGATAGTGCTTAAAATGGTATTGGAAAAAGTATTCAGATAACAGACAGTTGCAAATTTTACGTGACAAATTATGTTTTCCAGAAGAAATTGTGCACTAGAGAAATTCTATCATTTGCATATATAAGAAAATATACCTTTGTGAGGCTTCATCTTCTCACAAATACTTGATGAAAGTAATAAGGGGTGGTTTTAGTATGGTATCTTTAATATGAAACCAGTGTTTTCCACAGAGAGTATTATCCTATCTTTGCAATAGATAAGCATACCATTTTCTATCTACTAGCCAAACCTTTCTTATTATCTTTCAAATTCATGGTGTCTCTTTCATTTAGGGAAAATATTTCTAGAACTGTTTAAGTCCCTGACTAATTCATCCACACTGAAGTGCTTTTAATTCGTCTCAAAGGCAGAGAGAGTTCATTAAGATGGTTGGGGAGATGAAAAATAGGACTAAAACACAGGGACAATTTGCATATTTTAAATAAACTTTCTTTACCTATCAAATAAACTGCTCCTCCCTGATCTCTGTGCTGCTCTGTTTGTGACAGAGAGTCAGGACTGTCTTTATGGCTTTTAAAGGGAACAGTGAATCTGGAAAGAATGAACTCCTTCTGGATTATATTCTTTCATTTTCAAAGCAAAAAAAAAAAAAAATCTTGAAGAGCAGAAAGCTGAGAATGCTCTGTGTCATTTAATCAGGACAATGAATATATGGCCATATTCATGGACATACATGCGCGCACACACACGTGAAATTTATATATAGACTCTTTATCGGTATTAGGACTAATTGAATAGTTATATTTTATTTGTTCAGAGACATCCGTGTTGGAAATTATATATATTCAGCTATTTCATCTTCATATACTGCTTTTAATCCTTTCATTTTATGCTGCACATTTTGCTAGACAAATATGAATTGCATCCAACAGGAATTTTTATGAGTGTCCACACACGAGTGTGCACACGCATACATACAAAACACGCATGCACTAACACTCTCATATAGTTTTTAAAGTTACATATCATTACATATACAACATATTTGTGGCAAGTAATATATTAGTTTCTTGAGATAGTAATATTTCTACAAGTTCAGTTTGACATTACACTGAAAGAAGCAAGTTTTGACATTTATATGTAAGACAAATAGGAAGAAAAACAAACAAATAAAAAATAAATCAAAAGATCTCCTTTTGGAATAATACCAGTGGTCATCAAAAAAATCAGTAATAATACTTTCCATTCATATTGATAAGTAAAAGCATAAATTTTAATTAAAAAAATTATATATTACTGGATAGAGTTTATRTAAAGGCAAAAAAACATTTTTCATTTCAGAAAGGAATTTAAAGTTTTTATCTGCCTATCAAGAAAACAATTTTCTCAGTGTTTTGAGAGATGATGAGGTTATAGAAAAAAAAATCATTGAAGTTGTTTGATCAACAGTATTTTAATACTATATAATAAACTTTTATCTTGCTTAATGGAAAAGAACTCTATAGTTATATCTGAAGTATTCTCTGAAGCTAGTTCTTTTCCAAAACATTAATAACTAAGTGCAAGCTTTATAGCCACCTGTCTCTCACTGCATTTGGATATAGAATATAGCTCCATACTTTTAGTTGCCAGCATTTTGATTTTTATTTGCATGTTTTCTCACTTCAAAAAAAAAAAAATGTTGTGTATTAATGTTATGTCACTAATGGTGAAAGTTAGTTTTGCTCCGAGAGGACTGATAAAATAAAAAGAATGTATGAAAGGGATATTGACAGTTCAGAAAATCTAAATACCACAAAGTTTACCATACAAACAATTTGCTCTTTGAACATACACCAGGTATATGTAATTAACAATTATTCATTTGTTTAAATCATGCATTTGTGTGACTCACATATAGCTTTGATAATATGTATCTGCTGTAACTTCTACATCTATGGTCAAAAATGCACAGATCTGACAGAATTAGCTGGACCACAAGCAACAGATTCTTTTCATATATGAACTCTTCCTTCCAAAAGCAGTGTTTCATATAACTATTTGAATGCCCTTCACTGAGAATATGAGGACACTGGTTTTTCTGAACCAAAGAGACCTGCAGGGAAATTCTCACAGAAGTCAATAGGAATTGCAATTAACTTTAGTACCACTGGTACCTCATCCGTTCTTTTATGGGAAATGTCCCATTATGATTAGATCAAAAAGTGTGTGTGTTTTTTTTTTTTTCTTATTCAAAAAAAGGCAATTTAACCGCCACAAATCAAGACCCTTAAGGGAACTATTTAGTTATTGCAAGGCATTTGTTTCTTTTCAAAGCAAGGAAAAGTTCAGAATTTATCTGATTCAAACAGATATTTTCCCAGTGGAAATTCCTAGGGAGTCAGAGAAAAATATTTGTTTTCTACTGAATTGTACTTAAGTTTTTGTCCTTCATCTTCCATCTCTGCTTTTCTTGTGTTGCTCTTATTCCAAACACACAAAGTTTACCAACTTAAAGTTCACCAGGAGCTTCTCACAAGGACACGCGCAGAGCACAGGACTGCTCAGGGTCGGCACGGGGGCCCCTYGTCCTGCTCTCAGTGCCCGGTTCTCTGGTGGTTCACACACGCAGCCTCAAAATAGGGACAGTATTCACATACAAGACAGTTAAAAACAGGATTTAACAAGAATATAGGACAGACTGTGGCGATGAACCTAAGGGTTCAGTCTGACTACTCAATGACCTGCCTCGTGTGATCTGCCCCTTTTATCCYGCTTTTCCCAGGCTGCTTCTTCCCTGGTTTGTTTGACTCCCTCCAACATCCCGTAACAAATTTTGTACGGTCCGAAAACTTTCTGCTCCATCTCTAAATTTTCTTCTCCTGCGTCCTATATCCCTTAAGGTGACAACAGTTTTATCTGGATTTGACCTGTTAACAAAAAGTTTGTATGCAATACAATGATTTAAAGCTGTACAATTACAAAGACAGAAGGTAGAAGAAATAGTCACTGTGCTTGGAAAAATTATATTGTGACATTCCAGCTTTGTGATGGGCCTTAAAAAATTATTTTATTTTAGAAGGCTTATTTCACAATACTATGACTAGATAATTTTGGTTAACACTCTTTAGATCAAGTACCATTTTACAAGTACCATTACTATGTGAAAGTATCACTTTTTTGGGGAATGTATTTCAGTCACATCAGGGGCCTGTAACATTTATAAATTATCAGTGCACTAATTGGGACACAATATCAGCTCACCTTAAATCCAAGTAGAAGCACACCAAAATAGTGTAAGCAGTACTATATAGTATATACATTGTATAGCAACAGTATACAAGTATTTTGTAATATCACAGCCAGACACAATATATAAGAATTTTACATAAGAATGTGACTAATATGATGACCAAAAGAAAAACGAACGTGTTCTGTAGCTGCACATAGCCAGAGGTAACTATGTTGCTTAATATGGGGGAAAAAGCTTTACATATATATAGAGAGAGATATAGATATTTACGTATGTGTACGCATATGTGCRCGTGTGTGTGTATATAAAAAACTCTTGAAAATCTTGTTTAAAATTCTTATGACTAATTTCCTTAAAAGAGAACTCTAGAGATCTATAAACATTTTATAAATATAGAAGAACTATAGAGACCTACGATTATAAAAGAATAATAATAACCAACTCTGGGAGCTGGAGGAATTAAGATAGAAAAGTAGGAAATTACTAAACCTGTCTGCATGTGTATAGCATAATTTTTCTCTGTGTAATGTTGAAGTAGTACAGTGAAAAATTCTGAAATGGATTTTTTAAAGACTAGATTAAAATATGTAAATGTGCCAAGATTTTATTTGTTCATTTTTCTAAATATTGTACTGGTAAGGCTGAATAGGATTTCTAGCTATAAAAGAGAATATTTAATTATTTAATGCATTATGTTTGTTACCACTATTTCCCAATATCATTTCAGGAACGTGAAGCTGTAACAAATTACGAAGATATTGTTTATGTAGACAATGTTAATCTTTTATGTTGATAAAACAGTTGTTTTCTTATGAAAATATATTTCATATGCCTTTTTTTTTTCTTGAGTAACTATAAGCATGGAAAATTATTTTAAAACCTTCAACAAATCAAGATTTGTAATTCCAGACTGTCAAAAATTAAAGATAGAATAATCTAGGCAGAAAAATAAAATTGGAATATGTGTCAAAATTAACTGTCAAAAGTGCTGATTTTACCAAAACTATGACAGTTTCTGTCACTTGTAGATCTGTCACAAAGCTCTATTCTGAGCTGACTGGGAAACACCATCATGGATATTTGGATACATCGGAACATGTCCACCAAAGGGGGGGGGAGTAGAAATAAAGAAGTATTTATTACACTCAGAACTTTATTTTGTTGTTAGTGTAGCATCTCTAGGATTTATGAGAACAAGCTATCAGCTGAAGAACCGAGATGAAGAACACTTCTAGAAGTACCCATAATTAGTGAGCAGATGTAACCCAAAGGCAAGTGACGGCACCCAGAATTTTGACCCAAAGCTATAATTCAAYCTCTCCCTCATAAAAAGGCTACCAATAGCACATTTCCATGCAAGGCCTRGAGAAACTGAGATGGTTACCATTTCTGAAAGGCTGCATAGGATTAACTGTGATTAAAACTGACAACCCACTCTCCCTCTCAGCCGTGTGCTGAGCTGACCTTACTGCAGAGTTTCTGTATATTTATATATTGGTAATAAAGATTTGCAGAGATTATTAGTGGTAATTACTGTCTGTGGCCTTTCATACTGGAAAGTTAGCTAAATGTACAGTGTTCCTCAAAGATTAATCTAATTTCTATGAAACRTAAGGGATTCTTAAGAAATAATGTTATCTTTCTTTTCTTCAGTGCCATTTCCATTTGTTCCTGACAAAGTCTTTGGTTACAGAAAATCAGTATTAAAAAAAAAAAGAAAAAGAAAAAGAAAAAAGAAAAATCCATATAAAGGACAATGCTTTGTAATGCCAGACATTTCAAGAATACTGAAAGCTGAAAGTTTTACTGTGCTGTAATCATTTCTCTTTTTTATTCTTCCAAAAATCTGAATCTATTTTAGTTTTCTTCTTGTTTTATATGGTGAGGGAGGAAGGGGAACAAACCAAAATAAAGCATTCTATCAAAAATAGTTAAATAGCTAGCAAAATAAAGCTATGCTATAGCTTAGCAATAGAGTGAAATAACTCATCAAAATATAATGGAATGAAAGAATCTCTTATGATTTATTTTTAAGTACTTGCATTTCTCAGTTATATGAAGCTATGTTTATAGCTCTATGTAAAATCATATTAATAATAAARTACAGTTTTATGAGTAGAATACGTATGTCAGACCTGTGTCCTCTGTCTGGAAGTTAATTTCAGTCTTTTGTTCTTGCACTTGGATACACAGTTTTACTTGGACTTGCAAATTTAAATACTTTTATGAGCTGCTCTTCCATAGTTGCTTTTCAGCCAGACCACTTTGGGATAGTTAAACGTACATGTGCACACGCACATAKAAACACATCTCAGCTAACACTCAGCTGGACAAACAAGGGTACAAACCTATTAAAGCTGGGACAATTCTAGACTTGAATATCTTGTAATCTGTCAATGTTCTTCTAATTTAAAACAAGCTGTGCTTCCAGCTTCCAGCTGTGGGGAGTGGGTATAGGTGACAGTCCCAAGTATGACTGTGACCACTCCAAGAAGAGCACAGGAGAATATCTGAGTAGGAAAACAATTATTTCCGTTATGATGTATGTGCTATATCAATTTTATCAGTATAATTCCAGCTTGCTACAGCAATTTAACTTCCTGAGTTTTTAGGGCTATGTGGCGAGCTATGTAAAAGTATAAAAGTGACTTTTTTTTACAAGACATTCTCTTAACTCCAAGACATAATGTAAAAACTAGCACTCAGAAGTGTTCTTGTCATGAAGTATGTCACGTGGAAATTCTTGCAGCACTTTGAAGCCATAAAGCTGTGAAGAAATTAGACTTTTCAAAWATGGATTGAGCTAGACTCACAGTAAGTGTAAATCCACATCAGTTTATTGAAGTAAGATAGCTGTCCTAACTTGGCWCCAAAATAAGATTGTATGACAGGAATATATTCTATAGTACATAAAGGTAAAAGAGGACTGAATAGGATGATGCAGAAAGTCCATTTAGTTCAATGTCATATATTCTCATGTATCATCTTTGTAATTTTTATACATGTTCAAATATTTTCCACATACATGCAGTGCAGTGATATTCATTTTCAAATTTTTGTTTTAAGAAATTACTCAATATAAAGTCCAGGCAATGATGCTGACTACCTATAAATCTTGCTTTGATGAATTCCAGTCCTTTGGAACTGATGACAGCATCACACCTTCAGCTTTCATATCACAATCACATTGTGGAAGAGATAAAAAATGAACAAGAAATGATTTATAATTGAATAAATTCAGATATTGCTCTAAAATATATCTCATATATAAGTAAACCAGCAAAAAAAACCCTAAACAAACAAACAAACAGTGCAAGGAAAATCCACACCCTTCATGAATACTGATGAAGTAGATTTTATGTATATTTTATTTAAATGGGTTAGMAATTGTATTTTTTCCATTTCATATTTAAAATTGATCTATAGTGAATATGCAAAGTTTAAGAGAATATGAATCATCAGGCAATGTTTCATCTTTATGTCAACACCCAATCTTCAAAGGTTTTTTGGCATCACAATAAAYGCTGTAATTTTTATGTGGGCTGACACGTACCATACATGCAAAGCCAAAAATTTGAAAACACAACTGAAACACAGGAAGTTCCAYCTGAAYATGAGGRARAAAACTTCTTTATTGTAAGGGTCACAGAGCACTGGAACAGGTTGCCCAGAGAGGTTGTGGAATCTCTTTCTGTGGAGATATTCAAAATCCACTTAGATGCAACCCTGTCTAACATGCTGTAGGTGACCCTGCTTGAGCAGGCGTTGATCTCCAGAGGTCCCTTCCAACCTCAACTTTTCTGTGATATTTCGATAGGTGCTATTTATATTTTAAAATGGAATAATCTATAGAAACATATTTCATATTAATAAATAGCAACGCACGAAAGATTTATTCATGTGCATGCCAATTGTTAAAACAAAATTCTTGTTTGTCTGTAAAAGTTAATTCTTCCACAAGGGATTTCATCTCTGCTAACTTGAAACATTAACAAATCTATATTTGAGTTACTTATCTAAGCTCTGTTTATTGTAAATGAAGAGAAACACAAAGGCTGAGGGATTCTCTTCATCTTTTTCTAGTTCAATTTTTTTTTCTGAGTCACTTTCCTCATTCTAACAGATAATCAAGGGTTAACTTAAAAAAAAAAGTTAAAAAAAAAAAAAAGCTATTGACTGGTCATGTCCCAGCAGCATAAACACAATTTATAACATGAACACAGAACACATATTTCCAAGCTAATCTACAGTCACGTTGCTATGATCTAACTAGCTACTCATAGGGGTCGTGATAAAGGAGGTAGCAGCACTCTTAACAGCACAGTCAGAGGAATGATCATTCCAAATGGGATTCACTTCCTTCTGTACAGAAGTCTGTGTTGAGTTATCCTTTGTAAGTGATGAGTCAGTCTCTCACCAGAAGATTTCTTCAACAGCTCTGAAATAAATAATTTCTGAAATAAATGAAAATTCTTCCACTGAAACTGACAGACATTGAACCAAGGTTTATGGGCGTACGCACACCTAGCTCTTCAGCTGGTGTATGCATACACAGAGACGGCACTCTAAACTCTTGTAAACTAGGATGAACAGGAACAGCTGATATTTCTTAAAAGATCTTTCAGAAAGGAGCTTCTAATCTAGTGAACAGAGGAAAAAAAAATCACTTTTAGGGTCTCATGTTTACTGCAAGCTAGCATGGAGAGATAATGGTTAAAAATACTAGAAAATAAAATTATAGTTGGTCTATAGTCTGCACACAGTTTGCATCACTGGTTTCTTCTTCATCACAACCAAGTATGGAGAATATGTACAGAAAAAATAGTGCAAGATAGATTATATTCATATATCATTCTGAAGATAGATTGGAAATAATGATAATCAAAAACACCAGTAGAGAGTACTCGTGCACCAGAATGTTTATTATGTGAGTTCCTAATTTTCTGACAAAGAGAATTCATTATAACAGAATACATTTTATGAAGAGTCTCTCATTGACTCTTATCTTTGTTTTGTGATAATAACTTCCTTTTCTTCACATTACTTTTTTCAGTAGCATTTCACAGTCAGGTGTTAAAGCATTTCATTTACTGAACAAAGTGGAAGGCAGCTTCAATGTTCAGCCATAATGGAGACAAATGACAGCTTCATTCCCTGCACAACTGGATGGAGGCAATTACTGCTGCTGTCGTGGGCCTGGCACAGATCACTGCTTAGAGAAGAGTCCCATCCCTACTAAAAAAATATGTCTGTCAGTGGATTTTTTTTTCCTCCTGCAGCTGTCCAATATGATTAAAAGTTCTTGTATTCTAAGTCCCCCTTTTTCATAATATTATTAACATGAAAAACCACTAATGAGCCATTACTAAATTAGATGTCCCATTTGTGCACTCTGTTAATAGGATAATAAACTAATAGAAAACTCTTTCTTGTAGCTTTGATAAAATATAGCTCATTGTTGTTAATATACTTTAGATTGCATTATGTGCTGAACATGGTAATGGTAGATTATTAATTAAAAGTAAAGCTGAAGACACTAGTTCTGACTCATTTGTCGTGTCTTCGTACCTTTTCCTTCTTTTATCCTGTTTTTTTTTTTCCTTTGAGAAAACAAAATTCAGTCACAAAGAAGAAAAAAAGCTGGCAGCAGGTGATCAGGAATCTATACATAACATGCAGCTGACTATTTACAAGTCTAAAAAGAACACTTCTCTGCTTCTGTATTAGAAGCATGAAATTCAGAAGTGAAGGAAGCAGGAAACAAGACTGCTGTTTATTTAGCCTTTATTCTCCACTTACCCATGCACTCCTGGTACTTTGGAAACAAAACTCACAAAGCTCTTAAGGTTAGTAATTACCCTTTGTTCAGATTAATTGAAAGAAACAATAGATGGCCTCCAAACCAGAAGGGACCTGTATGAGTACTCAAAACAAATATGTAAGTCCATTCAGTAATTAAATCTGTTTAGATTAATGTTTTCATTGCATGCTGATAAGTAGGGATGTAAGAGTATGCTTGCGCACGTTGTGAGTGAGAAATAGAAAAAGACAGTTCAAACGCAGCTGGGGGAAGCAGAATATGCTTTGTCCCGAAAGGAACTCAGAGAAGGGTTTTTGTCAGCTGCTGACTGAAAAACCCTTGAGGATGTGAGCAAGGAACTTGTCTCCTATGATTTGATTACTCTGGTTTTCAGAGAAACAGTATTTTATAACAGTACTTTATTTACTTTTAGTGAATGAAAATGAGTGTGTCAAATAAATACATGACCCCATCATTAAGTTCTCCTAATTGCAGAAATCCCAAAAGAATTCAAAGTATGGCTATTTTCTAGACTAAAAGTGGTAATACTGTCAAATTCTCCAATTTCTTCAGGCAACTTATGTTGGCTACTAGCATGTAATACTGCTTTGTTCAAAGAAAGTGTACAATTTGATTAAAGAAAATACGCAAATGCATAAAAGTTCAGCCCTGCATTTTTTTTGCTACTGCCCTCCAGAAATATATATATGTATATATATACACATACATATATATAAAGAATTCCTAAACAAAATTAGATACATCAGAAATGTATTCCTAAGAAGCCTATACACTCAGTGAGAAAGCATCAGTAAGCAACAGTAATGCTGAGACACTGGGGTATGTCTTTTTCCTCTCTCCTTCCTTTCTCATTTCATGGGGATGACATGGATTCAAAGGTGAAGGCAGGCCCTTCCCTGTATACACAGAGCAGAGTTTTCTTTTGAAATGAGGTGCTCATAGATGTTCTTCCAAAGAATTAAGCAAGCAGCTGTGATACCAAAGCTGATCAATTTTATTTAATTGAGGCCCTCTTCATTCTTCTGGATACCTATTTATGGGACAGATCAATGCAATAGCATATTAATACAGTCAACTCTATAATATCTGAGGCAGTTGGGATCTGAGATGACCCAGAAAATAGAAAAAAAATACAAAATAACAAACAAACAGACAAACAAACCCCTCTAAAAGTTCTGGCAATGAAAATACCAAAAGTATACAAATACTATCTACACATAATTCTTCAAAGCTTCTTCTATGACCCAGCAGCTGTACCAGCTGAGCTGGCAAGGGCAGCATCACTTGGAGACGTCTGGTTCCCCCTCCCTGAGCTGCCAGCTGTGGATTAGTTCCTACGGGCCAACCAGCTCCTGCTTCCACAAAGCCCTCATTGAATGAAAATCACTTCTATTAGTTATTACATAAGAAATAATTAAAATCATATCTCTTTAAAAATTAATAAATGTGTTTGTATGAATGTGTGTGGTGGTAAACATATATGTGTATTTTATTTTATGTGCAACATTCTAARTGTTATTTCAGAATATATGATTTAGTTGTGGCTAAAAGCTCTACAATATGGCTGAATTTTTCATTCAAGGTTTCTAGAAAAAAAACACTTTTAGATTATAAATACTTATTATAATATTATTGTTTCAGTCTGATTATGAATAGACATTTTAAAGTAAACAAAATAATTTCATTCTGTGCAGTCACTATTTTTTATGGTTTTAAACTAAGTTACAAATCCACAGCAAACATTTGTGCATTAAATGTGAAGGGAAAAATCTACAGCTGTATTCTCACTAGAGAGTGTTTTTATTTTGATCTCAATTATTATTTTGCACATATTTTAGGGAAGTGGGAGAACAGAGAATCATCATTTGCAATGTGAAAAAAGATGCTTATCTTTCTATTTTGTGAGTGTATGCACACTTGATTTTAATTTGTAATGCGGTTTCACTTTAGAATTTTCAAGGATCACTTCTCAAAAATACTGAATGTTTTACTTTCATTTTGTTTGAAAATTAAGTCAAAGAAGATTTATCAGTTTCAATGGAGATAGGTTTTTGTGCCTTGTATTAATGTTTAAATTTAGTTAGGTACTTAGCTACTTACCTGAAACACTGAGAAACAGAATATGGCTAAWATTAAAAAGAAGGACCTCGGCAGGAACAAGATAGCTTACATGACAAATGACTACAATTTATTTTAAGCTATAGGTAATTTGTTTAGATGTAGGTTAGGAAAGCTTCTCCAGTTTGTTGGTGTAAAATGAGCTTCTGGTCTCATTGCAGCTTCTGATGGAGAAGTGTTTATGTTGCAAACTTACCATTAAGAGTGATGTACCTAGTCTGCATAATCACAGCACAGAGACAAATTTCCACATGACCGAASTGTAAACTAACTTCTTACCTCCTGCAGTGTTTTCCTCAGTTCACATTTTAAACTCACTGGAAGGAAGAAAAGCTGAAGCTAAAATTGACTCAGTTTTGTGTATGCTTTGTTAATGACTTGTATCATCAAGATTGTCAATCAACTAGTTTCCATAATGCAAAAGTAATAATTGGACAAAACTATAAATGGAAATAAATGTGTTATTTAATAATCAGAKAAATTAATGAAAGCATGGAACATTTTCCATTGTTTTGTGTCATATTTCTCATAATCCGTAATACTGACAGTTTGCAACATTCTATATTCTTAGCTTTATTCCTGCCCCCTATAATTTATCCTCCTTTTTTGTTCTCCTCCCAGTTCCTCCCTCAGTATTATACCTTATTTCTCTGACATCCCTGTCCTAGGCTGATTCTGAGCTATGTGTAGACAGATTGACTGTAAAGATGATTAACTGCTGCATTTATCATACAGGCTTTCCATAATTTGGATCTTTCTTCTCTACCCAGAAACTGATTTTTAGTAAACCTGTTGTAAATTAGTGTCTTTGAAATCTCTCTTTTCTATTAGGTTTGACTGAAATTGGACAATGGGTTCAAAAGTTATCAAGAGAGGAATAGCAGTGTGATTCTGTGAGCCATCTTCCCTTTGACATTAAGGCCAAAAACTACAAAAGGAGAAGATTAATTTMTTGACTAGGGTATTTTAAAGAAAGCTATTCATTCAGAATAAAAGCAAGGCTATCTTGAGATACAAAAACTTCACAAGGCTTGGGATTGGGTTTTMTGCTATGGCTTTATAGCAAAGTTTGTTTGTCTGAGAAGCTATTTCCAAGTACTCCCAGTTGTAATATTGCTACTTAGTTTCTTAAGTTTTTTAAAGAAAATATCTTCAAGAGCAGGGGGGTTGGACTAGATGATCTGCAGAGGTCCCTTCCAACCTTACTGATTCTATGATTCTGTGATTTAAAACTTCATCATTACATAGGTTGCTACATATCAGAATTCAAATTGATATGCACCAAATCTTGAGATATAACTTTAAAATTCCATGTTAAAACTGATAGTTTTAAAAATGGTACCACCTCTTCAAACACTGAGAGCACTAGAAGAGAATTTGAAATTATCCAAAACTGGGTTTAATTTTCATGAACACACAATCTTTTGATTGTTCTACTGAGATTTGTTTTGCTTGTTTTCATTTTCTCATTAACTTGAATTATATAAAAACAATAACAAAGGAATTAATACAATAATAAAAGCAATAACACAGCTAATATAGTAAACAATAAAACGATAATAAAGGAATGTGAGGCTTCTATAGTAGATAAAGCAAACATCACCAAATAATTACACAATCCTTTGCCAAACATTTGATTTGTATTTTATTTAATCTATTTAATTTTATGTAATTCTATTTTAGTTTTTTTTGTTTGTTTGTTTGAAATGATAGTTAGGCTACCTCCATGTCTTCCTTCTTGGAAATACATGATATRTGTTTTCTTTTAACAGCTGAATTGTGTGATAAAATGTATTCACATTTGTGAAATGTATTACACTTCCTAGAAATGCAGTTACRGCTCCAAAGACTGAAGGCAGGTTGTCAAGAATGAAGAACTCTGTCAAATGAAGTTTTTGATAAGAACTATGACTACAGAAAGACCTCAACACAATGATCGTTCTCATATATTAAGTTGTGACTTTCTGAAACGCAATATTGTTCCAGGTATTCTGTATGCACCTGCTCGTGTAAAAAGGCTGCCAGTAAGGGTAGCAAACGACTATTTCCCCTTTTCTTTCTTTCTTTCTTTYYTYTTTCTTTCTTTCTTTCTTTTTTCTTTCTTTCTTTCTTTTTTTTATTATTTTATTCCCATTAGCAAAAAGATAAGTTGTATTTAAATGACTTATTTTACTTACTCACACATTACAGAAGACAACTTTAACCAGTTATAGCCTCTTTGGTCCCTCCAGTCCTCTACCTAGCATTGAGGATATCTTCTGCTTTTCAGACAGTCATTGGAGGCATTAACATTGTCTGCAGTCTTTAGTTTGTTCAGTACATTGGCACAGAAACAACCTACATTCTTTCCTATCCTCTTGTTAAACTGTAGGCAAATCTTCATGTAGTATTTTACGTTGGTCTGTGCCTAGTCTCACTGACTGGGGGGACCTTGTAAAAGYCTCACCATCCTCAGGTCACATAGGTGTACTAGAAAGTGTGATACAGTAAATAAGGAAATATACACTCAAATTATATCATTTTTGGTTTAATTTTAATAAATGACACATTAAAACATCCACAATCCACACTATTTCTCTGCATATGTACAGTATGTTATGTTCAGCACTGCATTAGTAACCTATATACTTGGCAAAGACTCGATGCAGCTTTATGAAACATGATATACAATTAAAATATAAATTTTCCATGCTAGTCAGCCATCATATTCTAATATCAGCTAAAGACTTTTAGAAAGTTCCTGTCTCTAGGTGAATAATGAAACAAATAAAGAAACCTCCTAATTCCTCATTCAAAGCACTTCTTCTGAGTTAACAGTTTATTTCTGAGTTTCCTTGTGCGTTATCTTTGAATTTGAGTTTTCTGAAGATGAGCTGTTATTTTCTCCTGCCTTCTAATCAGCTATCAGAATAAAAGATGCTAAACAGACAACCTGTGCCCGTGCTCTGCCCCGCTTGATCAATATCTGMGGCTTGCTCAGCACTCTAATTCAGCGGAATCTAAGCCTTCCCCCAGCTTTGATGATACAGATGACCTTTTAAATATGGTCATAAAGAAAACCTTTGCTGAATTGCTTTTCTGATACTCGAGATGTGGAAGTTCAAGCTGATAGCACAGGTTGCAGAATCTTACGGCATGTCTGCTTCAGAATTAAATCGTTTTCAGAGTCTCCTGGGCTAGAATAACAGCATGCCTTTGTGTCCTCAGTGGAAGCTTCATTAGAACTGAGAAAAATCAGCCACAGTCCAGACAGAAAGGAAGAGAAGTTCTTTCTCCATCACACTGCAAAGCACTCAGAATTCAGGAAATTTTAAAACCTAGAATGCCTATACAACATAAATGGGCTTTATGTGCAAAGGCATTATGACAAGGTCTTTAATTACAAGAATATTTTACTATTCTTCCCAGAGATAAATTCCAGTGTTCTTACTCTAAAGTAGAACCACTAGTACATCAGAAAAAGAAAAACCTTCAGAAATCATTAAAAGTATATAAATAAAATAAAATCACATAACTTCTCTTAACATCATTAAAAAAAAGWTGTTTTTTTTTCTTCAGAATMTTTCAGAACCTAGTAGGCTAGACTGAACACATTGTATGAAAAAYCTCAATATCAATGATAAATATCAGTAAGAAAATAACAAAGAAATAAATAGGCCTTGCAAATGTGTAAAACATGTCATGAAAATTAATTATAAGCACCAGGGATAACTCTTAGTGTATAGGGTCCTGCATATATTAATATTAATAGTTAAAAGAAAGATATACTTTCTCATGCTTATTACTTCTTCGATGATACATCCAGTTCTTAGGAACTCTTAGAAATATTGCTGTATATGTCTTACAGAAACTACAGAATTTCTAGACAGATGGTAGAATTTATTTTGTAAGAAGCAGAAAAAAAATAGAAAAATTATTCCATAGTAGATGTGTCCACTTATGCCAGATCAGAGTTGGTATGAACAAGAAACCTTGCTGTGTCATTTTCATATAAATTAAAGTCTTTTAAAAATGAGTGCCTGAATACATTCTTCCCTCTCAAGAAGAATAARTTATTTCATATCAGAGACAGACAAACGTATGGTCTGGCAGTGAATAGATTACAAACTAACTTAGCACTATGAGTAGAAACAGCCAAAGAGAACAGCTGTATGCCTGTCCAGAAGATCAATCACACTTTGCATTTTGCTCTCAGGAAAAGTGAATAGTGACAGAGGCGTGAAAACTGAGTTCCACTAGGAATTTGCTTCCAAGCACGCAAACAAAAATGACCTCATTCTTAGTCAGTATAAATTTTTCTTTCTCCTCCTAAGTCCAAATTGCTTCTAGACTTTCATTCCATAGGAAAAAAAAACTTATATAATATTTTCAAGAATATATAATCAAAGATCTAAAATATATTGTTCTATTTTGTTGCCAAGCTATTTGCATAATTTGTAAGTGACATTTTTTATTTCCTACTATGGATAATCATGGGAAAACTTTTTGGATTTTCTTTAGAACTACTGCCTAAAGCTATATTTTAGAGGGAATAATATATTATGTAGTGGCAGTTCCTGAAGCCACTTTTCTTGTAAAGTAGTAATATTTTGCAGGAAAGCTAATAGATCAATTATTCAGAAATCTTTCAGAATTGTTTCACTGAAACAATTTTAGAATTCTAAGAAAATTAAATAAGTTTCTGTGCATATCGGTTAATATGAACTTAAAAGCATTGCTCAATAAAAATTGCTCAGAAAGCACTATCAAAAACTGAACTCCACAAATACAGGCACTGCTTAATTTTTAGATTGCTTCCTCTTCCAGCTCTGACTCGCTTAGTTGTCTCCAAGACAATGACCAGGGATAATTGTACAGTTCTGGGGGCACTTTATTCCAGATCCTTTGTTCCCTCAAAGCAGCGCCCGCATTCCTTCCACCATCCAGCTCTGTCCTAGCAGGCTTTGTGCTCTGCTGCCTTCATGACGCACCCAAGACAGAAAACAAATATTCTTAGCTTCATAGTATTAAAAAAACCAGTGCTTAGCTGGGTCGTGACAGTCTCGCATTATTTAGATGCTCTAAACAACCAATGAAAGTAACAGTGATGGCTTAGAGTGACTGGAGCTCAGCATGGGACCCCAGAACAAGCGCGGTRTATATTGTGGAAGAAGACAGTCTGCTCTAGGAGAGGTAACCRTGAGCAGTGTGGACACACGTCACTCTCCACAACTAAATATAATGCATTTAGCAGTACCTGCAGCATGTAAAGCAGATTCTGGACACAAGCTGAATGCTGTTACCTACATGATGATCATTCTTATGTGGAGGTTAGGTTAAGCCTCCTTATAAACAAGCRTAATTTATAGAATTGGAAATAACTGTACGGACAGGGTTTTTGTTGCCTTTATTGTATTCTAATTACTTCCTTGAGCCATTGTCAACTCTGTAAATAAAAACTAACTAGAAAGACAACCTAAATCAAAGCAGAGAATTACTGAAGCCTACTATCAAAGGAGTGCCAGAGCCATGTTTAATTTACTGCCTAGAATTGCAAGAGGGTTCCTATTTTTAAGATGAGCCATAGTTTAGATCATTACTTTAGGGGATTATTAGTCACTATGGGCAGAGATAAAACTCTTGATTGCAATCTAGAAAGTAATAAAATATAAATAAATTATGGTGCATCTTATAAAACTCTTCCATTACAAGCTAACCTAATGCAGCATCACTTTTTCCAAACCACATTTTTATTTAGCTTCATTAGCAAAAGACGAGTGCTGAAAACCAATGGCCCCATCTCTCCTTATCAAGTTAAAATCTAGGTTATAATTACATGGTTATGTAACAGTGATGGGATCTGCATGCACATTTGCCTAGCTTTATTCTCCTTCTAATATATTACTGCACAAAAATATTTGTGATAGCTCTCTTTTTTTTTTTTGGTACAAGAAAATCTTAAATACTTCAGATATTCAAAAATAACCTTATTTTAAAAATTAAATTAAAAAATCATATAAAATGGAATACAAAAGTAATTATTTGTACTCTGTAGATGGAATTCACCTTATCTATCTTCTGATGCCTCCATTGTAGATAGCTACATCTTAGATAGTCACCTTTTTCATCAATTAATAGAAATAGGCACTTTCTGGATGCAGTTCATCTGGTCCATTGTAAGAAGCAAAGAGGAATTATGTAACAGGTAAAGGTAAAGCAGTGTGACTGTTGAGGAATTCAGCACCTCTGTTCACACCCAAGGCTCTTCTACTGGGATGTGAAGCTATATCCCGTGTAAAGTCAACACTGCTGATTTAAGCCTGAGCTAATAGTAAGAGCAAAAATAAAGTATATTAGCTTAGGCTAGGTAAGATTTTGTTAAAACAATTACTCTCTCTCTCTCTCTCTTTTTTTTTTTTTTCCCCAGATTGAAACATGTTTAAACCTACTCGGTTTAAAATGAAGACAGATGGATTATCTGAACCTGGTTAYGTGAACATACTTCCTGGCTCCACGAGTAGCAGGATGCTGAGATGAAARCCATTGAGCCAATTAGTACAGAGGAAATAATATTTTCATTCAGCAGTACAGGGAGTGCAACTTTCTACTAAAAAAATTTCTGTTAGCCAAGATTTTATTTTACACACACTCCTCCTCACGTGCATTTTTTCAGTATGTGTAGGTAGAAAGAAGCCTCATAGTGTAGTATCTTGAAGTCTTATCAAGATATTTATGCAGGATGTGCACCCGGATATAGTAAGAGCTCCCAGGCACCCCAATTTAGGCAAAAACGCAGTACACTGTTGTACCTGAATTTATTATTCCTGCTTAGAAGTAGGACTAATTGATTTGGGCGTAATGCTTTTATATCCTGGTTATATAACTTCTAGGTCCTGGATTACAGCTCTTTTGGTGCTTTATTTTGTTTATGTGCTCATTCAAATCTGCTCATATTATCTCTAGCTAATGTCTGGATTGCATTGGATAGGTCTCATAGGACATTACCTTAACTCTGAAGAACTCACAGCAACTGCTGTCAAGAAAGTACAACAAAGAAGTATACACATATTATTTAATCTTGTATACTTCTTTTGACAGAAGACAGATCAAATTTATAAACAGAATGCATCTTTGCTTCATTATCACAAGTTCCTTAAAAAAATAAAAATAAAAGTTAATTCTGTCAAAAGAGTGAGTGAAATTCGCATACTAAGCTATGAGCTGTCACAAAAGGCAGCCTGATCCTAAAAGAGAAACTTGAAAGAAAGAGACTCAATGCTGGGAAATAAGTGACAAAAGCAAAGGCCTAGAGATTATATTATTATATAATATTATAGTATTATAATACACAGTAATTAGAAATACTGTTTTTTTCAAGAAGGTATAGACATAGCCACAGAGACCTCAGGAAGTGTAGATTTTTATTTTTATTTTTATTTTTATTTATTTATTTATTTTTGCACTTAGGTTGCAATATAAGCATGTGTCAAGCACATAACCAAAATTCAATTATAAGTTACTGGTCTCAGCTTAATATTCTACTGCCCTGTCTTAAGGCTGTACTGGTCTTTGGCCTCCTTTTACTTATCGCACAGCTCTCAGGTCATCTGCTTGAGCAGAGGCCCCTGCTTCTGCCGTGGTGCAGCAGTGCTGGTACTGGTGACATATGACCCCGCAATCTGTGTTCACTGGGGAAAGACATTTGAGTAGGACTTCATATATTGATGTTTCCTGATGGCTGGTTACTAGGAAATAATGTAATGTAAGGAAAGTATTTCAAATGCTAATGAATGAGGTGAGAGGAATAGGAAAGAATCATCACTGACTAACATACTCCTGACTGACACAGCTCACCTGCTGCTGGTGGGTAGCGTACAAARGGGATTTTGTCTCCCTTCATCTCCCCATGACTCTCAGACAGGTGCAAGCTGCATGGAATGGACCTCTGGTACAGCCTACATCTATACAATCTATTTCAAATAAAAATAAATCCTTGAAGCTTATAGATAAAATTCACTCAATTTAGAAAAAGAAAAGATCAAAAAATCACTATGGATAGCTCTCCTGGTCTCTAGAGGACACAGACTTTAAAAAAAAATAGAGAAAGAGGAAGAAAGAAAAAGTAATCGACCTGAACAGGAGATAGTAAGAGTAGAGGGAAGAAGATAAGGTCCTTGAAGATAATAACTACTTCCAGGCTTAGATAAGATAAAAAAAAGGCTGACTTAAAAGCAGACTCACTGCAGAAAGTAAGTGATACTATAAACATGAATAGGAGTGAGGCACTATGGGACCACTGACATGTATAATATGTGAGCTAGAGAGAAGAGGCTCAACTCCTTCAAATAAATTCCATTAAGTCAAAAAAAGCAATTAAGAAAAAAGTCACTAACTTAAGGAAAAGAAAAAAAAAGGCAAATAACTTACCAAGAAATCAATATCTGTAGTAGTAGCATAACAAAGTCCTCGATACAGAGGAAAGGCCCCTCCTCTATAGGTTCTTAACAAACTACTGTTTAATATAGTATCAGTCAATAGATTAATACTTATGTCATGGTTCTATTGGGTTTTGATTATCACTGGTAAGTTCCAGATTTAGCTTCTTGACAGGAATGAACATTAAATCTGCCTGGGTGATYGTGAACTATTCTCCTTACTCACAGTGACTAAAGCAAACCAGACAACTGAACCAAAAAGAGAAAGGGAGGTGAAAGGGAAAGGACAAGTGGAAGAAAAGGGGACTAAATGTATTTAACAGAGAAGATGATAAYTGTCAGTAAATCAGTTATTGCCTTTCTCCTCATATCTAAAGAGAAAACGAGTATTTTATTTTCATGGTAGAGTACCATGATAGATTATTATGTGCCCCCTTCAACCCTGCTCAGTTCACAGTTTATCAGCTTAACTATTGCACTGAGTTTTTAGTTTCTGCCACTTATTCCACATTTTACTTTGAAAGATTAATCCATATTTTTCTAATAGTTTCCTTCTGCACCTGCAGCTTCTCTTTCCTAAACAAATCATTTATCACCCATTCTCCTCTTAGTGGTGAGAAAAGGGAATTCTGGAGCACGAGTTGTCTTACCATGTTGCATGTAGCCCCAGAGAGTCAAATGAACTGCACTTGAAAATTGCCTGTTTTGCTCATACGCTATAAAAGGAGTTCACTAGCTTTTTCTGTAGCTGGTACAGATTGCATCATTTAAGCATTGTCAGTGATATGCTATGGCTTGGCAGACTGACATCCAGAGATCATCCTGTTTGGCGCTCCAGACACCCAGACACAGGTCATTCCTCCACTTCGTATGCAAACATGGAGTTCAAATTGAGTTCCTTAGTTAACACAGCTGGAGGAAAGCTTGCTTCATTGGTTCTAATATGATTAGAGTCAGAGCTGTATATAYGAATACAGTGTATTCATGGTCATATTGAGGCACGCCCAAAAGCAGCATTTGGGGAATCTGTGAAATTCATTGCTGAAGTAAGTTTGCAAGACTTCTGACTAGAGAAATGTTTATTACTAGAGTCTTTATACAGTTCCCCTTTCACAAAGCTGGTAACTCAAAACTCATCTTGGTTTTGCACAGTGCTGTCGCTTTTCCCTGGGCTTTGTAGGAGCTCTTGTGTAGTAGTGTATGTTTGCTAACAAGTATGCTTACTTCCTTGGGTACATTGCATCCATCTCCACACTACTACTGAATGCAAACCATACTGAGGATGCAGCTCTGCAGCCCCATTTCCACTTTATTTACCTTCATATCCTTTCTTCAGCTACCCTCAAAGGATGCTGGAACTGAGCAGGATTCTGAGGTTTGCAATTTTATACAAAGGCATTGAGGTCCTTTTTTAAAAAATAGCTTTGGCTCCTTAACTGCTGGAAACACCTTTAAATGCCTCAGCTTCTGCTCACATTAGGTTGTTCCATATCTAAAGTAAACACAAGAAACAAACAAACAAACACAAAAATCCCATTTCATTTTGTTTATTCAAATCATCTTCTTAAGAATTTTTACCAGTCTTAAACAGGAATTTATGAATCCAATATCAGAAGACAACTTCAAACTAAACCAGACCACTGCTTTCCTCAGTAAACAARGTCACTCAATAAGCGGTTAACAACAACAGCAGTGTCTGGCATTTAATCCTTCCTTTGTAGTATTTCATGGAGTGAATGAATAACAAGCTAAGCACAGTTTAATTAGGCAKTTATATTTTCTTAAAAGTAAGAAAGACAACACAAAAACCATCCAAGGTATTCGAGTGACTAGGTTTTGTATTAGATAGTTGTCATTTATGATATCTATCTTGATAATTGGAAGTATTTCACCAGCTCAATTTTTAAAGAATGATTTGCCTTAAGAGAGTATTTTTCATATTTTAATGAGAATACTTAAATAAATAAATTGAATGGGATTTCATCTTATAGTTCCCCCTATATCAAGCTTCCACAGCGTGTATTAAGACTGCATATTTTACTRTCTTCAGAGAGTACTGATGCAGCCTCTAGAGAGCTGTCCATAAGATATGCAAATAATCATGCATTAACATGGGTAATAGTAGAAATCATTTCACCTCGGCAGGAATCTTTAACGCTCTGCTGATCTACCATTGTTGTCATGCCTTAGTGCACAGTTGAGTAAACCTCTTTTCTTCCTTCCCTCCTACCTCTCTCTTTTTCTGATATGCAGTAAAATTCTCTACTTTTATAATCCCTGTCACAATATTAAACAAGTGGATTCAATTATGCCAAGATGGTCAGGAGCTTATCTGAATACAGGCTTCTTTGGCTTCATTCCATTCCATTCCGTTCCACTGTATCTTGCCAATCTTTTAAAATAAAATTGGTGGCACCACTCTGATGGAACCACTAGAGAAATTGTGGGAACAGAAACAGAGGTAGAAGAACAAAAGCGAAGTAAATTGGGAGAATAAGAAATAGGTTGAGAAACATTTTACTGATGCCTTTGTTCTCTTTCAACTAAATATAAAACCAGAAATGAAAAGAATCTAAATACCAGTGTTATTCTTGTATTATCTTTCTAAATATAGAATCATAGAATGGTAAGGTTGGAAGGGACCTCTGGAGATCATCTAGTCCAACCCTCAGCGTAGTCCATATGGGGATTGAACYTGTGATCTTGGCATTAGCAGCACCATGCTCTAACCTTATTATTTATATTAAAGTAACATTGAAGAGTCTCACGTGACAGCAGACTCTTTTGTGTTAGATTCTYTTCTTATAGAAAATAAGATTTTTTCAGCCTTGATGAGGGATCTCTTTATAAATCACCTACTGCCTAAATCATTCTGTTGGAAGATCGCTATTGCACACAGAGAAAAATTTGGATACTCGAGCATTTAAAAAACTTAGGTGTAATTAACTTAGGAAATCTATGAAGGTTGAGAACTGAGATTAGACTCTGAAATCTTTTTAGCTGATGTGATACTTGCTTTTCTGAGAGTCATCAATTAGTAGGCTATTATTTCATTAATGATTTTCTTAAYATTAAAGTTCGTAGTTAAGTTCAAGCAGTACATATATATTACTGGAATATTTATACTGAACAACTGAATTGCTTAGCGTCATTTTGGAATAATTATATGGAGATAAAAAAATTCTCCCTTTTTTTTTTACTTTCAATTTTTAACTTTTTTTTTGTGTTACATACCATTCTTGTCTATATTATCATAAATCTCCTCTTTATCTTTATCTTCTTTTTTATTACTGAAGGCAAAATAAATTTTATCATTGACTGCAATGGATAAACTACCAAGCCCATATTCTCACTCTTACACTTGATCTAAAAAGAATCAATAGTAGATTCAGCTGGCAGAAAGTTAATTTTAATTAATACTATGAATGGTAAAAAGAAATCAGGATACTTTTAAAAATCATGATCCAACTATTTTTCCTTTCTCTTCTTTTTTTGAATTAGTTCCACTTTATTATGAAAATTATTTTTATCTTGAAAAATTATCATGAAAGCTTTTTTGATCCTGAGATCCAACAAATTGGAATTTAGAAGCACAGCTGTAGTTACTGAAGAAGAATGAATTATGACTCAAAGGAATTTCCAGGGTCATCGAGGATAGGCTATTACATCACATATTCATTTTCAGAGATTTAACAAACTTAATTCTAAAAAAAAAGGATTTTGTTTTCATCGTTTTTCATCTCTTTTTCTCATTGCTCTTAAATTTGAACCCTTTCTAAATGTTCAGCATACATTTATTCATGAATGCTTTATACCTTTTTATCTTTGTTTTGGCATTAGACTTAAGCTAAAGTGTTAATTTTGCCTTTCTGAAGTTTTGTTCATTTGTTTTTTTAAGCTGTCTTTATGTTTGTCTCCAACTTCCTTTTGAGCCTTTTTAGATTTAAATTTAATCTGGTTAAGCATGGAAAATTAAAATGAAGTATATATGCATTTCTATCAGTTGTCTTTTACATTGAAATTGATACTTTTAATCAGTATACACTTAGTGACACAACCTAGGATCACCCTTTATATTTTACATAGATTCTTATTATATTAGATCAGAAATTCATATTTTTTTCCCTCTTTTGTTTTTTATAATCAATGAGATGCTAGATACAGAAGATATTTTTGCTGCTAGTTGCCAGTAGTATGGCTTGATGTCATGAAATTATTTCATTTCTGTTATTCAAATTGTTTTAGTATTTAGTATTATTTAGTAATCCAAACAAAACATAGGGGTGTTCTGTAGATTGTATGCCAAGTTCAGCCAAACCCAGACTTTTTCTTTCCCTATTGAAATTGCAAAGTGCAATGCAGCAAATTGAACAGACCTTATACCATGGCAAAATCACAGAGACACAGAATCACAGAATGATTCAGGTTAGAAGGTACCTCTGGAGATCATCTAGTCCAACATCCCTACTAAAGCACGCTCCAGAATGTTGCACTGAATCACAGACAGAAAGGCTTTGAATATCTCCRGAGGAGACTCCACAACCTCTCTGGGCAACCTGTGCCAGKGCTCCGTCACTCTCACAGGGAAGAAATTCCCCCTCACGGTCAGGCAGAACTTCCTGTGCTTCAGTTTGTGCCCATTGCCTCTTGTCTTGCCCATATGGGACAGCTGAAAAGAATCTGGTCCCACCCTTTTGAAATCCTCCCTTCGGGTATTTGTAGACATTAATAAGATCCCCTCTGTCTTCTCTTCTCCAGGCTAAACAGCCCCAGCTCTTGCAGTCTTTTCTCGTAAGAGAGACTCCTCTCCCCTGATCGTCTTTGTAGCCCTAGGCTGGACCCACTCCAGTAGCTCCATGTCTGTCTTGGACTGGGGAGCCCAGAATTGGACACAGTACTCGAGATGAGGCCTCCCCAGGGCTGAGYAGAGCAGCAGCTTCACCTCCCTCRACCTGCTGGCACCACTCTTCCTCATGCACCCCAGGAGACCACTGGCCTTCTTGGCCACAGGGCACATTGCTGGCTCATGGTCAACTTGTCATMCACCAGCACACACAGGTCCTTCTCTGCAGAGCTGCTCTCCACAAGGTCAGCCCCCAGCTTGTCCTGGTGCCTAGGGTTATTTCTCCCTAAGTGCAGGACCCTGTACTTGCCCTTGTTGAACCTCAGGAGGTTCCTCTCTGCCCACCTCTTCAACCTGTCCAGGTCTCTCTGTATGGCAGCACAGCCCTCTGGTGTGTCAGCCACTCCTCCCAGCTTGGGATCATCTGCAAACTTGCTGAGGAGGYACTCTGTCCCCTCATCCAGGTCACTGATGAAGAAGTTGAACAGGATGGGAGCCAGTACTGAGCCCTGGGGGACGCCACTAGCCACAGGCCTCCAACTGGACTCCACACCACTRATGATGACCCTCTGAGCTCTGACTATCAGTCAGTTCTCAATCCACCTCACTGACCACTCATCTGACCCACACTTCCAGAGCTTCTCTAGGAGGATGTTATGGGAGACAGTGTCAAAAGCCTTGCTGAAGTCAAGGCACACAACGTCCACTGCTCTGCCCTCATCTACCCACGCAGTCATTCCATCAGAGAAGGCTATCAGATTGGTTAAGCAGGATTTCCCCTTGGTGAATCCATGCTGGCACCTCCTGATCACCTTCTTTTCTTCCATATGCCTGGAGATGACATCCAGAATGAGCTGTCCCATCCATTCCAGGGATGGAGGTGAGGCTGACTGGCCTGTAGTTGCCTGAGTCCTCCTTCTTGCCCTTTTTGAAGAYTGGAGTGACATTGGCTTTCTTCCAGTCCTCAGGCACCTCTCCAGTTCTCGAGGACCTTTCAAAGATGATGGAGGGTGGCCTGGCAACAACATCTGCCAGCTCCCTCAGTACACATGTTGTGTCCTATGTGGGCCCGTGGATTTGTGGATGTTAAATTTGTCTAAATGATCTCTGACCTGGTCTTCCTCCACCAAGGAAAAGTTTTCCTTTCTCCAGACTCTCTCTCCTGTCTCCAGGCTCTGGGAGGGCCTGGAGGACTGGTCTTAGCAGTAAAGACTGAAGCAAAGAAGGCATTCAGTAACTCTGTCTTCTATRTATCCTTCATCACCAGGGCCTCCATCCCATTCAGCAGCAAGCCCACATTTTCTCTAGTCTTCCTCTTGCTACCAATTTGAAGAAGCCCTTCTTGCTGTCCTCAACATCCCTTGCCAGATTTAATTCCAAATGGGCCTTAGCCCTGCATACTCTGACAGTGTTCCTGTTTTCCTACCAAGTGGCCTGTCTCTCCTTCCACCTTCTGTTCACTTCCTTCTTCTGTTTGAGTTTTTCCAGGAGTTTCTTGCTCATCCATTCAGGTCTCCTGCCCCCTCTGCTGGATTTCTTATTCATAGGGATGCACTGCTCTTGGGCTTGGAGGAAGTGATGCTTGAATATTAACCAGCTCTCCTGGACCCTACTTCCTCTAGGGCATTAACCCATGGGATTCCTTCAAGTAGGTCTCTGAATAGCTCAGAGTCTGCTCTCCTGAAGTCCAGGGTTGCAATCCTACTTATTGTCTTTCTTCCTCCCCTCAGGATCCTGAACTCCACCATCTCATGGTCACTGCAGCCATGGCTGTCCTCAACCTTCACATCATCAAGCWGTCCTTCCTTGTTTGTTAGTACAAGGTCCAGCAGCACACCTCTCCTCATTGGCTCCCCCACCACCTGTGTCAAAAAGTTATCATCATTGCTTTGCAGGAGCCTTCTAAACTCTTTATGCCTAGCTGTCTTTGTCCTTCCAGCAGATATCAGGGTGGTAGAAGTCCCCCAGGAGAATCTTGGCCTGTGGTTGTGAGGCTACTTCCAGCTGCCTGTAAAAGGCCTTATTTACTTCCTCTTCCTGGTCAGGTGGCTTGTAGTAGACACTCACAACAGTGTCTCCCATGCTAGCCTGCCCTTTAATCCTCACCCATAAGCTCTTGACTCATTCTTCATCCACCCTCTAGACAGAGCTCGACACGTTTTCAAAAAATCATTAAGAATATCTCACATAAAGAACAACTCCACCACCTCACCTTCCTGGGCTGTCTTTCCTAAAAAGCACGTAGCCATCCATGACAGCATTCCAGTCATRTGAGCTATCCCACCATGTCTCTATAACTGCAATGAGATCATGGGCCTGAGGCAGCAYGAAGATCTCCATGTCCTCCTGTTTATTCCCCATACTGCATGTATTGGTATACAGGCATTTCAGAGAGGTAATCAAGCATGCATGTTTCCCAGGAGAGGTGCAAGAAGATGCTCCATAGTCATGTCCTGCACGCTCTTTCCTGGCTGCATGCACCTACTGGAAGCACCTTGATTTGAGCCCTATTTTGCTGACTGCATGGTCTCTATAACTCTCCCCTTCCCCCATCTTTCCTAGTGTAAAGCCTTCCATAGCAGGATGGCCAACCTTTTAGCAAAAACTCACATGTCCCACTTAGTGAGGTGGATCCTATCTCTCTTCATCAGTTGTTGATCTTCAAACAGGGTCCTATGGTTGTAGAAATCCAAACCCTGTTGCCAACACCAGCAGTGCAGCTGTTTGTTAACTTGGAAAATCCATGTGCTTCTCCTCTCATCCTTCCCCATCTCTGGTAGGATTGAGGAGAAAATGACCTGAGCTCCCAGACCTTTGACCACCATCCCTAGAGTTCTGAAATCCTGTCCGATGGTTTCCAATTTGCCCTTGGTATCATTAGTGCCCACATGGAAGAGTAACAGAGGCGATGACCTAACAAGCGGACAAGCTTTGACAAGTGTTTCAATGACATCTCATTTACAAGCCCCTAGCAGACAGCAAACCTCTCTAGACAAGAGATCAGGTTGGCCTCCATCCCCCATGCCCTGGAGTCACCACAGCAATCACTGGTTGCTTCTTTTGAGTGTTCCAGYAAGGCACAGGGTCTGTCAGCCCGTTCGCTTCCCTTAAAGTCATGTCCAGCTCCTCCTCAGCCTGGAGGGCACTAAACCAGTTTCTCAGTTACAAGTCTTCAGGAGGAGCCTTTCTCCTCCAGTTAGAAGTGACCAGTTTCCAGCCCTTTTCTACAATGTTTTGATGTACCATTGGGGGACTGGGACTCTTGGAGCTGTATGGTCTCTGAGAATACCCTATCTATCTCTTGCTCATTTTTGTGGATGCTATACAGCCTACTGACTTCCTCCTGTAACTCCTTTACCTGACAACACAACTTGTCAACAACAGCACACCTCCTTCAGGAGAGCTGACTCTCAGACCAGGCCTCATGGAGAGGTTGCAAGCACTCCCTGCAGCCCAAGAGCTGTGGAGTTGCATCTGCTGTCAGAAGGTCCATCTAGGTTGAAGCTTCTGACAYAGTTGATGCAGTGACTCCAACAGCTACTAGGGAATGTGCTCTCTGGCATATCATGACCATATCTGAGGAAGTGTACACTACTAGGATTGGAAATGAAGGGGCCTTCTTGTGCTCTTCTGCAAGAACTGCTGTGTCTCTTTGCTGCACAAAGAATACACGCTTTAGTAGGTAGTAAAATGCTCATTTCATCATATTCCTTTGTAAAAACATTATCATTTCAATGCCAAATTAAACTAAATATAAACATTTAAACAATATAGTTAGTTATATGACTTGGTTGACCACAAGGCATTCTAGATATACAAGCCACAAACTAACACTGTCAAGTTTGGTTATTACCCTGCTCTTGAAACCTATTTTGTATGCTATACAACAGTGTTATCAAATATTGGAAGATGTAGCTATATTTAYGGCCTTTAGTATAGGCTGGTGGCATATCAATTTTTTTGGTTTTAGAGCTGAAACATCTTTTGAGCATATTATTATTTTTATAAATACTGCTACTCTTCTAACATACACAAAAGAGTTACATAAAAATGACATGTAGCAGTAGATCATTGATAGTCCTAACATAGTCTTACGTGTTTTCAAAACTAATGGAATTAAGCAAAGCCTACTCTTCCTTGACAATTGTTCGAATTGAATAACTGGGATGAAAAAAATAACTCAACTATTCCATTAAAGAACAGCCTTCCAATGAAGGAATTGCAGATTTAACTAACCTAAGATATTAAACATTATGAAAATCCCAGTGAGTTTCTTGTTTGTATTACTGCATTCTTGGCTAAGCTATAGATATATATGTATATATTTGTAAATATATACAGTTTTTTCTTTTAGCTATTATCTCATATCTCAATCCTATTCTGGAATGCATTTGGAAAATAATTGTTATGTGGAAAGGGCTTGCTTTCTTTTTTTGCTAATCAAGAGAACTTAAACACCAATTTAGCTTATTTCCACGATAACAGAAGTTAAATTGTATGAATCTCATCTTATTGTAGTGACAATAAGTGTTGCTAACAGTAGTGAAAGTAGTACCTCCAGACTTCAGTTTAAACATCAGATTGAGTCACCATCACATCCTAATAAAATTAGTGAGAAGGAGTCTAGGCTTTAGCACAGACCAAAAAGTAGATTCTACTGAACTTGTATGCTCTTATGTATGGTCAAACATAGTGAAGATCTGAGCAATTGGCCACAGTATTTTTTTTTTTCTTGAAAAGTATCACAGTTGCAGTGTTGGTATCAGCCTAAGTGATCTATGATAATCCCTAAATATCACAACAGCCAAACCTCTCATTTTTATCATCCATTGAGTAACATAAAAGTAAAGTGCAATGCCCTTATATTGACTATCTAAAGAACCTGTTTTAGCTTTTCTCTCTCATGGCAGTGAAGATAATTAACGATATTTAGTAATGCCAACTCTGACCAGAGGACAGAGAACCTAATAGAGGTGTCTAAGAGAGTGTCTAAGTTAGGCACTGTAAAACTATGAAGCTCTTTCTTCTGAGTATGCTCTCACCTTTCTCCCAAATTACTCTTAGGGCTGGTGATATATATAAAAAGCAAGCATCTTTGCCAGTTATTTTACTCTCCAGTCTTAAACTGAAAGCAAATAATTTTTAAGCAAGTTGCAGTTAGGGTTTGTTAAAAATGTAGCAAGGATTATGTATTTATTTATTTATTTTTTAACTRGGTTCTTATCCAGAAACATTATTCAGACTCATTTTAGAAATTTAAGAGTGTACCTGAGGGGTATTTTAATAAAGGACCTTTTACTCAATTATCATATACTATTCAGCATCATTCAAAGCAAAATTATCGCCTTGCAGAATGTTTAATGAATTAGCTATGCTGAAAGACTCTGTAACTGCTTACCCATCTACAGAAACTAAATGCTCATATTAATTGTTTCATCTGTGATCATTAAATCTATTTAAAACAAGCCTCAGGTTACATTTTTGAATACAATATGAAATAGTTGATGGGTCTCTTTAGTGAGTTTTGGATATCTTTTTTTTTTTTTTTTTTCCACAAATTGGCCCAAATACACACTTACAAACTGTAGCCCTGCTTGGAACTGCTCAGTGAGCAGTATGAATTAATATGAATTAAACATGTTTATGTAGCTGGGATCTGAATGAACAGTTGATTATGACTGGATTCTTCACTCTGCCCTTGTACAGTCCAACCACAAGCATAAATCAGGACCTTAAATGTAGAAAATCTCAGTTATTAGGCATTACAGCTTTCAGAGTGTTGGTGGGGAGCAGCTGGTATAATAAGCTCCAGTTATACAGTGCAAAACATTTGAGGCAAAACACAGTCATCTCAAGGTCCTTCGACCTACTTTGTACCCAATTAGGGCAGCAAATCTGACTACTCTTGACTCATCTGCACCTTCACCAGTATGCTACAGTGTTGTTTATCTCACAKTCTCAGTTACTTTCCTATCTATCATTTCTAACTCCTATATTAAAATAATAAAGTTTTTATCTACATTCTTTGCTAGATTTTGGCCTTCAAGACTTTTCAAGACATTTGCTGCTGAGTGAGGGATGATAAAAGATAAAAAGCTGTATACAGGTGCCCACATRTAGTGAGCCACAGTCTCTGGTGAGCCTTCCGAAGCACCCAGTTCCTTTCATGGGCTATCTTGAACTGAGGCTCTTAATTTAGGAAGGCTGCTTTCCTAGCATTTAGGAAGACTGCTTTCCTAGCCTTCTGAAATATATGTTCACATTATTGTTGTATTATAGCCCAAATGGAATAAATTCTGAATCTAAGAAAATTGATAATACAATAAAATAAGGCTTGTTCTGAGACCTCTTCCTTAAAATCACTGGTGGTAGAGATTACCTTTCTATGTAACCTAGTACAGTTTACATAGGTGCATAGTGAAATTTGATGCAGAAGACATATTGCTTGTGAAATAAAAATAAAAATTCAAATCAGTGATYCCTGGTTGTGGTGGCATTATAAAGGCAGTACAGATGAACCACAGCAATTAGAATGGCTAAGTTAKCAAAATGACAAGAAAGAATAAACCCAGGACAATTTGCTTAACAGCTTCCTGTAGAAAAAAATGGAACATGCCCCACGTATTAAAGACCAGCACATATCTGTGCTCCTCCCACTGTCAAAACTAACAAGAACCATTCAGGTATATTGAAGAAAAATAGATYGCTAAAAGATTTAAGTTATCTTTAAAGGATCATTTAAATATAAATTACTAGGAAAAGGAAAGGAGTTCTGAAGCAGTGTTGCATAAAAATTACGTTAATTCTATCTCCCCAATGGCTGACATGAAAATATTGATAAGGGAAAGGGGAAAGGGCAAAAAAAACTTTCTGTATTCTTAAATAATGTTTGACTTAAGGATTTTAATACCTCCATAATATTAACTCTAATTTTGCTTCTATTAATCGGTAATATTTACATGAAATATATGTTTCTGATTCTCAATATAATACAGTGTATTTGAAATATATGTATTTTCTCCTTTCAAGAAAAGCTTATTACTATATTCCTGTAATTCCAAAATACACTGTTTATGTAAATATTTTGTTTATAACTGATAATAACTTTGTTTATAATTTATATAGTTTACTTTAGAATAAGTGACTTTTGTTAAATATATTGTATATATGCAAAGAACTTCACAAATAAGTAAAGACTTACACAGGCAAAAATATCATAATACATGAWATATACTGTAAATATTTTATGATTTCTGCTGTAATAATAACAGAAAATTACATTGATGATTTGATTATTAACTTTTAGTAGCAGTAGAATATCATGTTACATTACATTCTCTATTCTACTTTTTATCTTTTCCAACAGAATTAAAGGCAGGTAAAACTCCTGATGAGCTAATCWAGTTAGCAAATGTATTCCACTTACTTTTAAGCGGGCAAATCTTGCTGAAAGTGCGAGTTTGCCTCTTCATAGAGACTTGACCATGTCAGACTACTGTAAAGGGGAACTTTAATGCTGATCTTGTCACAACTCATGTATCTTCACTGTCTTATCCTAAGATTCAAGCAACATACTTGCTTCTTTAATAAGTCAGGTTATAACCTAACTTTTGTAAGTCAGGTTCCTTAGTTTTAAAGAAATACCACTGTGTTCATTCCTGCCTCTTAATATGCCTGTAGCATGCAAAAATATTTTAAAGAGTATCTGGGTGAGAAGTTTATGCAACATTTTTGAAGAAAAAAAATGTTTTCAAAGAAAGATTTCCAGAATTTCTAAGTGACGAGGTATTCACCTGCCTGCAGAGTTAACAATGACATTTATTTCGGACAAAGTAGCATTAATAGAACAGTCTTCTCCCCTTCATTCTTATTTTGTATTAAAATAATTTTGAAGGTTTGTTTGTATACATAGAATCATTTGCATTGTTTTTTTCCAGGAATTCAAATATTTTTCCAGGAATTCAAATATGACATCTTTTTTATAGCTTACAGCTCAGCATTTCTATTCTATATAGTGAGATCCTGGCTACTTGACTTATGCCTAATATTAGGTGGTTATGAAATGTTACAATGAAAAGCAAATGCCTAAATCCCCCAAAGTCAATGGCAGGAAGTAGATCTCATGTACTAATCCACTAGGATTTTTAAAAAATGTATTTTTCAAATTATGTAATCACTGTTACCTATAATATTAAAAATAGATCTAAAYATCTTCATATTTTGCCCAGAATACATTTGTAACATTAAATATTTAAATAGTCACATCTTAGGCCAAATTTGCTGCTGGTACATCAGCAGCTATGATGATTTATACCACCTGAAAGACAGGGCCTTGTGTTTTTGAAAAATGTGTAACTAAAAGTGGTGTATTACAATRTGGCTTACATGACAGTTTTTCTCAAATATCAGTGTATGATTTACATGGGAAAATTAACAAATTCTAAGCAAAGGAAGAAAGCACAATGAAATAAGTACACAGATGAAAAAATCCATATATGCATTGAATTTTAGCTACTAAAAACTTGAAATAATCATTGATGTTCTGTATTCTTTTTAATTCTGTTAATTCTTTTAACAAACTCTACCAGAAACTGTATGTTTTCAGCCATCAAAGAGACAGTCTCTATTGATGTGAACGAATACTTTGTTTCACAGTTCCCTGTCATAWTATCTTTTTGCCACAAAAATTTTATCCATTTTTAGGAGTTCAAGAGCCAAATTTTCATATGATATGTGACTAAAAATGGAAGAAACGGGCATGTTTAATGACTCTTAACTTTTGCCCTCTGGCAAAGTTTCACAGTGTCAGAATTATGCTGATGCATTTACTCATATGGAAACATCTGTAAATAGATTTCAATCAACTATAAAGACATRTTAATAAAAAACATTTTAAAAATGATAATAGCTAAATAAATATGCTCTATTTGAGGATTTTACTTAGGTACTCATCATAATATTTGATCAACTCTCACATAATATTGACAGCAATTACTAATAATCTGGGGAGGGAGAAGGTTAATATTTCTCTCCACAGTGAAGTTAGGAGAGAATTGTATATTGTATATAATATTGTATATACAAAATAATGTATGTTTTATTTTTGTTTAGTATCAATTTAATTTTTATAAAGTTTTTCTTAAGGTAAATTTAGAAAGAATTTGTTAAAGTAATTTCTGACTGTCATCTTTTTTCTTTTTTTTTTCTTTTTTTCTTTTCAGCACTTTATAGGTGTCCTTTTTAAAGCAGGCATTCATATCTGTTTATGTGGACATGAAGTTTGCACCTACTTATATCCACTCTTTCATAAACACCCAGCTTCGTTCATCATACAATTCAGACCAGGCATTTTTTTCTTTTTTACTTGTTACAAGAAAAAGACAGAGATCTTGTATAMTGAAAACAAAATTATCCTGTAAGCAATATTTAAGCTATTACTAATCAGAATTTAAAAAATCAGTTTCAAAAGAGTGTTATGGTCCTGTTTATATTCCTGCGCAAGGGGCAGGACAATTCCTTGTGACTACAACTAGACTGATGAAGTAGATGAGGCTCCCTGCCCAAGAGCACTCAATACTGACATTTTTAAAAACAAACACCCTTCTGAAAGATAGTAAGCAAATAGACAAAGAAAATGTTTTGTGGTAGTTAGATCGGGAAGAGAAAATAATCCACCTTTACCATGACAAGTTAGAAAGAAATTTCTGTAAAGGAAAAGTTAGCTGTTGATACCAAATGGGGCCACAGGCAGCAGTTCAGAAATAAAAATTCAACAAAATAATGCTTGTATAAAATATATATTAAGGCAAAAAATTACTATCTCAARCACATATATACCTCCCACTTTCCTTGCATATTTAGGTTGATACTAAATATTTGATGATATTACTGAGATTGTAACTATGACTTAGTATTATACATTATGTGAGAAATACATGTCTTGCATAGAATATTTCCTTATTAAAAATAAAAAAAAAAAAAAAAAAAAGAAAAGAAAAAGAAATTTCTTGGAAGATAGTGTTGTCAGGAAGTCCCTGTCAGATTATCTGGTATGCCAAAGAAGAATCCTGTGATTTGGCATTTCTTAGCTTTTAAGACCTTACATTAAGCATTCAGCAATATTGATTTCTTTTCACTGTAAGCTGACAAGGAATGTCTCCATATAGGACAATATTTCTCCTCTAAGTTTTACCGGGAGCAGTTACTTATTGAATATCATCTACAAATATTCCTGATCAGAACCTTTTTTTTCCCCTTTCATTCTGACACCATACCATTCAATGGAACCTAGGGAGAGAACAGGTACATTGGGCAGGTATTTAAGTAGCATAATGCCATCAAAAAATACTCCTCCAGGTGCAAATATAATAAAAATTAATAGAATAGAAAGGAGGGTGGTCAATGGTTCTTTCTTAGCATACTAATTCCCAGTGACTTTTACTCCACTTTTTAGAATCAGTTCTTTGACTGTTTTAATTTATATCAATGGACTAACTCTAAAAAAAAATTTCTATTCATTATATAAAGTTCTTAATTAACCACAGACAGCTACCAATTATTAGTCAGCCAATATTGCTTCTTTTTTCAGTAGTCAATATCTACAGTTGAATTTCTTTAACAATAAATAATTAAATAATCAGCATCTCAGTRCTAAGTAATTCCCAACACATTGATATGATCAACATCTCTTTCAGTAAACCTTCTCCACTATGTTAAAGCAGGTAAGCAAACTCTCAGGGTTGTTTGTTATTGATTATCTCTAAGTGAATTTACAGAACAAAATAAAAATAAGTGGAAAAATATCGGCATGCATTATTCAATGTGGTACAATTCCATAGAYTGTACCATAGACTCAGGACTACATCAGGTTCTCACGTGAAACCAACAGTGTTCTGGAACCTCACAACCCTCGGGCAATGAGCTATCCCAAGCAATATTACCTGATACACAGAATAAAAACCTATAAACCACAATSTGAGTATTTCATGGATACATTAATCTTAAGTAAATGCTTGAAGAAGATAATCARTTCCAAGACTGTCTCTGTAGTACATAGAAACCACGAGAAAAAAATAAGTACTTCCACTTGCTTTAAATTCTCACTGCCTARCATTCTTTCTAAGCTGTTTTATGAAGCACAGGATCATACTGCACAGATGTTTTGGAGTAGAGAAAATGAAATATCTGAGTGGTGGGCTATATTTGGACTGTATGGAACCCACAGATGTGTTAGTAGATAGATATGACTGACGAGATGTTTCCCAGACATGAGGACAAAAGCCGTGCCAAAGCTGTAATCCACATAGCTTCTCCTCCAAAATAGGATGCCTTTGCCTGTACTTAGAAATAGCTCCAGGCCGTGTTGTTCTTTGAACAGTGGTCAGGCTTTGTCTACAAGCTAATTTGACATGGGCCAAAACCACTCAAAATAATGTTGTTATTAAAGYGTTTGCATGACAGTAAGCAAAGTCTTGAGTCCTTCCCTTGGTCTTGTGTAGTTTGCTAGTTCGGATGTAACCTAAGAATTYAGCTACATAGTGCCCACAGCCAGGAAAGTATCACAAATATCAGAATTCTGAGTATAAGACAGTAGAAGTTTGTAATAGAAGTAATAAGATGCATATGTAAGGAAAATGATTGAGATTGTACAAATGTGGAGGCACCAAAAAGAATAGCAAAAGAAGGGATATAAAATGGCACGTAATTACTGCACTTCAGTTATASGTTGTCAAGATCACATCATGTCTACATATGGCTTTTCAGGACAACTCTGATCAGGAAAACAAGGGACAGCCTATACTAAAACTGAAATGAATGACATATTACTGAATAAAGCCATTAAGATGGTAGCAGTAACATAAAAAAAAAGAAATGTGGCCATAAGACACTCAGATAGGAGACAAAAGACAGTGAATAAATGTTAATGACTCTCAGAGGTGGGACAAGACACAGAGACAAACGATCATAATCACTGTCAGCTCCTAAAGGCTACAAGAAACACCTATAAAAAACAGTGTTCAGAGTCTAATTTTGAAAAGATCGTAAGAGCTATGACAGGGACTAGATATCTCATGTCTCTTAACCTTCATGTCATTGCAAATAATTCTGGCTAGACAGCTTCAACTCACATGTCTTGGTGCTTGCTTGGGTATGAGAGTGCTCACATGAGTGAAATAAGTTTTGTTTTAAAATAAAATCACCTTTCATACTTAGTGTATTGCAGTATTTATGTTATGCTGCTGCTACAGTATTTAAACATAAATTGCTGCAAWACTGCTCTCCATCTGAAATTAAGTTGCTGGAGATCCTGAAATGCAGAAAGCTTTGAAGTTAGCTGAGACTTACATACCCTAGCAAGTGGGGACCTTGAGTCAGAAAGATGGAAACACTGAGCTTTGACCCTTATTCACAGGCTTTCTTCTATTTTTTAACTGCCGATATTATAAAATTTGTAAATTATTCTTGGACATGGKTTGTTCTTTCACATGAGCTCTGCATCTGGCAACCCTCACAGCCATGTGCCCCCTCGAGGCCTGACGCACTTTGCATTCCTTTTGTCCACCCACCACCCTCTCAAGAAGAGGGATTACTGYTCCTGTTAGGAAACAGCTGCAGAACAAGAGAGAGAGGAATTCATACCTGAATCTACTACTTCTTCAGAACACTAAATATACTTCCTGGAAGAGGGACAATATCTTTACTCTTTTAAAGATATTAAAAAATATGATGTCAGGTATTCTCAGGCTTTTGGCATGCAAGATATGCCATGCAAACATCTACCTAATAAGACCACTGGAGCTTGAAATAGAGACAATTATAGTCTTTATCCCAGTCGGAACGATGCATGAGGTAAGCAGAGAGCTCTTCAGTCCTTATTAAATAATATTACTAATAAAAAAATCCTCTAAGTGAAATAACGCACTTAAATAATTAAATACAAGCAAAATATTAAAAATAGGAAGAACTGGATTTTGGGTGTCTCAGTGTTACTCAGAAGCTTACTAGACTTTTAGGCGCCTATCATTTAGAAATGTAAAATCCTTCTAACTCCACACTTCGGTCCTAACAGCTCTCTCTTTTGGAGTGGACCTAATTTCTTGGGTTGACAAGAACACAGATCAGGTTGGATAAATGTTCTCAATGTGTTTAACTACAACAGGTAGGATGTTTTCAGATGTTGACCAACACTTCAAATTTCTCAGAAAAGTTTTTTTTTTTTTTCAATTGATTGACTTTTTTTCAGCTGCCTATATAATTAAATGTGATCCTGTATGATCACATATGATGACAAGTAAGCCAGTCTTCATGGAAACAGAGCTTAAGAGCAGAAGTGACATTAAAAAAAAAAAAAAAAAAAAAAAAAGAGGAAAGTAGAGCATCTGTAGAGTTTAAACATTCATATTTATTTCTATACCTTCTTTCTTTTAGTAACTTACTTCTAAGTGCCTCTACCTCAAAATTCCTCTCTGGCTGATTTCTGATAGTTATTTTAGCAGTCATAAGTGTTGTTCAAAAAGCTTACAGAAACTAGAGGATTAAATCTGACCTAAAAATATTAACAATTCTCAAAGTGTGACCTATGACTTACTCCTAGCYCACAAAGTTCCCATATGCATCTTGAAAAAGAAATTTCTATTATTTTCAGCAGATCCTGATGGCTGATCTCCAGTGCTTGGTAGCTCCTCCAGCACCAYCAGCACGATGGCAAGAAGATTCTGTAGGATCTATTTCCTCTATCTACTGAATATTGCACTGTACTTATTATCCAAGTTCTAGGCTAACGTGCTACTCTCTAGGCAGCAGGATGGATCCTGCCAGGATCTTCTCTTGAATAGGAATTTGACAATCCCAGGAGACGGATAGCTTTACATCTGTGAAGAAAAGTTAAGAGATATTTATAGGAGAAGTAATAGCTTCAACAGAAGAAGATGAAAAACTAGTAAGCTTATCTACCARTTTACAGATATAACTTTAAAATTAAAAATACTTAATATTATTAATGCATCATTAGTATTAGTATATATTGTACATATAATACAAAAAACCCACAAAGTTATGCTATGATTAAAAACATTTGAGCTAAAGATTATTTTCTTAGTATGGAGTGTCTGACTGTGTTTCTATCAAACTTTTATAGCTATTCTGTTTCAGTGGGACAATATCACATTTAACAGTATTTTGCCAATAGCGGGGAAGAGATAGTATCATGAAAAACTGGATATTCTACCATATATTTTTTTAATTTAAATAGTCCTTTGTCACACACTGAATTTCTCTGTTCCTTGATACTGAAATGCAATGTTTGTATTGTGATCTGGAGGCCTCCTACACCAAACCACCCCTGAGCCGGCAAAAATAAAAATAAGAATAAAAATAAAAATAAAAATATTTGTGCACTTATCACAATTCCTGAGCCTAACTTAATCAGATGAGAAGAGAAGAGGCACAGACAATTTGTATAGGCTTTGTATAGACTGATTCTTACCTGGGCATTTTGCATAAGTTTAACACAAAGTTAACTGTGGTCTTCAATGCAGCTACTGCTTCTTTATATTTTTTTTTTCTTCTTCAAATATTGTTTTCTATCTTTAATTAGASTCCTCTCTAATCAAATAATGACAAGACTTAAATGAGAAGAAATATAACTTTAAGCTAAAATGATTTAGAGTACTCTCTACCTGAATAATATCCAAAGACAAGAAGTTAAACTTGCACATAACTACTAATAATTCATGGCTATGACAAATATGGTAAAAATTAGAAGACTATGCTCCATAAAATTATTTTGTAAATATTGTGAGGACTGGTATAGTATGAGATATACAGCTCAGACATGATAATCCTGTTGGCCATTTTAGGTTTTACAGTCTGGTAATGTATTAATATTTAGTACTTACAGTAGTAATCTTGAAGCATAATTTATTGTAATCATGACTGTAATGACAGGAATATATATTAAAATACTTCCTTTCAAATATAGCTTTACCATTTAAAGACAGGTGGAGGTAGAATTAGGCCATTAGCTTTGCATGGTGGTACATACTCTAACCCTTGTTTGCAAAAGTGAACCTTCAGCATCTGCAGTACTTACACTAATATGATAGTTTCCATATGCCACAAAACAAAATTCTAATAAAGGATGAATATTAAGATCATTAGGATAAACAAGAACATAATTTAACCCTAACAGATTATTTAAAAATAAGAACAAAAGCAAAAACAAAAGCTTTTTATTACATTTCTAATGCTTAATAAGTATATTCCATGCTATTTGGCCAATATTATATATGAAGGCAACACAAGAATGGAGCATAAGAAGTCACAGTGATGTTCAATATTAAAATACAAAGAGAGTAAATACTGAAGCTTTGTCAATGTCCTGAAATCTCAGCTCTCTAAAATTATGGGCAAACAAATAAATCATTATAAAGCTCTTTTGAACAGACTGTAATCAAAAGTGTGTCTGTGTGTGAGAGATGCCTTCTTGTACTGAATTATCTAGGAATGTTAACTATTTATTGCTAAATATGTACAGAAATTTTTCTAAAGGGAACAGAAGTAAACGCTTAAGAAATGAACAGTGTTTTCTTTGGCCCTGGGTGSTGAAATCAGTATTCTTCTTTAGGGTACATGTTAATGTAGTCATTTCTAAAAACACCTATGAGTAGAATAAGCAGTTCCTAGAAAAAAGATGATAGCAAGAGTTTGATACATCTGTGGGCAAATTTAATTTATTGTCTATCTAGCCAGTTTGTCCCTGATACTAAAAATATTGAAGTAAATCATGAATATTTCACAGAAAATAAAACAAACTGAAAAATGAATTGTTCTTTTATTATTTAACACAGAACAATTTTCTTCCATCAAGAAACAGAACAATGAAGCAGGACAGAACTAGTTCAGTATTCTTATCTGTTTCTATATTTAAATCTTGGTTACCTTTTTTAGCACTGCCTACAGGAATAGTAATGCCAGAAGTCTGTAAACTCTCCCTAAAGGTAATTTTCAAGAACAGAGATCTCAAATGTCTTTACACTTTTTTTTTGTTTATGTTTCTGRTTTTTTGTTTTTTATTCATAATCTCATTTTCCAGTGTTGTGCTCTGTATCTAGTCAAGACATCATGGCATAAAGCATATTCTTACAAACTCCCTTAAAAATATAATAGTGCATTCTGTCTTGTTGCAATTATTTTGTTTTTATTTCAGCCATCTTTACACTTCATTCTTAAACAGCCTAATAAGCAACCCTTATCATTTTAAAAAGACAGATAAATAAATAAATAAATAAATAAAMCCTTATGACTTTATTTTTTTTCCTCTCTACTTAACAAGACATTGCTGTCATCTCTTCTGGACAACAGCGGTGACATGCCTACAGATCTTTCACCTATGCCGAGTTAACCCCAGTAGCTACGTTTACAGGACATAGATTTCCTGCTTGTTTTCTGGGAAAAAATGAATAAACAACCCTCCCACACACACCAACACCTAAACTACTAGCTTTTTCCCTTGTTTCTGGACTGTTYCAGCTAAAGAAGAGTCCAGAAAATGTGATAATTATTGTATGAGCTCATCAATTTTACTTTACCAAGCAAAACCTATCCAGAAGCAGCTGATCTAAGTTACTGTCATTTCTTCCCAGGGGTGGGATAACTGCTGCTGCTGCTGCTGCTGTGATGTGAAAACAGCTGCAGAAAGCGTTCAGCCAGCGGAAGCGGGCTGGCAGCAAGCTGCTGAACACAAGCTGCTGCTAATTTGCAACAACGGGCATCCTGCCGGGGAGCACCGTGATATTTGTTACTGCGGCCGTTCGAGAGCAGCGCCAGGTAGGAGCTGCTGAAGGTTTGACCAAAGGTCCTGCTGCCAGCTGGTGTTCTSTTATGTCCCCCAGATTACTTAAGGCCAAAAGAGCAGCTTAGGAGTTTGGGATGAGGCGGCACAATGCTGAGTGCAAAACGGAGAAGTTTCTGTTGCGTGCGTGTGGTGGTAAGAGCCAGCTGGCTCCGTGGACAGAGCTGTGAGTAACACGCAGCAGTTAGTGCGTTCGGCTGCTCTGATGTGGGTGCTCTGCACAGATGAACACCAACTCTTGCAAGATTTAGCATGAATCACAGAGAATTGTTTTGTTCTGAAGACACTTCCCAGACTGGAAATGTGCCCTCACGGTTCTCTGGTTCGGCTAGTATGATGGTATTACCCATGAAATATTAACACAAACCATTCACATAATCAGTAAATAAATAACGGACTCTAGTATATTGGCAGGGTTATAGAGAAGAGTTCTCCCTAAGTAGGAATGCTATGCCTATTTTATTAATAAACACATTTATTTTATAAGATGTGAGGTGTTTACTGTCTGTGCTCTAAAATGCCTCCTTACCTCCAGTACTCAGAYATTCGATCAAATTACTTAGCAATTTAACAAGTCTCCATTCTTTAAATGAGCCTCTGTGCTTTGCATGCTGATAGCCTGTGGTAAATGTGAGACAACTCAATTTAGCTTTGATCTCCTTTGTTGTGGATTAAGCTAAATTTCATTCACCCCATACTTTTTGTCAGACAAAAACACACACATGTAAATGACTGCTGAAACTTAGCTGACACATGAAAACATGACTGTGCAGCTGATCCCAAAATCATTCTTCTAGATACACGGTGAAGAATTTTAACTTTAYCCCCAGGTTAGATGATAGATGTGCTGAAGGGAGTTTGATAAATGGAAAGCTAAACAAGCTTTTCCCTGTCTTCTTCATTTCTTTCTACCCTCTGGAATCATTACAGCAAGCAGAAAAAATCAAAATTTAGTCTTTCTGATTCTCTTGCCTTTTCAAAATTTGGCTTTGAATATGACATTTTAATTCAGAGCAATGCCCTTCCCTACCCAAAATYGCATGAAGCAGAAAGTCTATGTCATTTTGAAAATACTGATATGTACTCTTTCTGGAATGAAAGGTACTCTGTACACCTTGCAGTGGCTGAGTGGTTTGTATCGGTTTTAGTACTACTGCTCACTGACACAGAACAGGAAAATTCATAATTACCTCAACTTCACACAGTGGTTGTGGGATTTTCAGAGCCTCAGAGCCTATAGGAAAGCCTGATTGGACTGATTTCTCTAGATACAGAGACCTCAGCACTTTCATCTTCCTGACTCAGCTGACTAACTTTTAAGTTGTTGAGATTTTCTGAAATTGGGATCATAGTTCCCTAGCCTTGCCAAAACTTTGAGTTTTGAGGCTCTTCAGGTATTTCATACTAGAAATACTAGCTGTCTTATGACATCTGCATACTGGGTGTCTGTGAAACTGGAGAAGCTGACAAGGACAAATTACATTTTCTTCACAGCAATATCTGTACTCCATAAAGAGCAAGATATCTCAAAAAATGTTTGCTTTCAACAGATTGACATTTGTTGGCAAAAACATTCAATTAAAATTTGAGCAGCTCTTTTAGCATAATTGCTTCCAGACATGGAACATTTTTAGGTGGCAAGTAAAGAGAACTATGAGTTGATATTTATAATTGTGATGAGTCCTTATTATAACAAATCATAAAATCAACACCACAGGAAGAGTGAAGGAGAAGGACATCAGATTCTTATTAGATATCAACTTCCTTGTCAAACTACTTGCCACCTAATTTTAACAGCTAGCTTTGAGTGTTCCAAATGCTGTTAAATTTCAGCCTTTTGGGGACACAGTTACAAAACACATTTCAAATGTCTGGAAGTTAGTATACCAATGTAGGATCATCTAGTATATACTTGATCTTTTTTTTATCTCCTTTGTTAGTTTTCCTTATTTTGTTATGGACAAAGGAGAACAAGAATTTGCCTCCACTATCTTTTGAATTCAGACTAAATTCAAGAAAAATTATTATGAGTTCAGTTTTATTATATAACCTTTTCTTTAAGTACAAGATTGTCAAGAAATGAAACAACATAAAGTATGTATTTATGGCATGTCTTGTTTCACCTGTAGGGAGCAAAAAAATGTTAAAGAACACAGAGTGGTTTAAAGGTAGTGTTTTTAAAATGACTTGAAATCTGTGCAGGAAACTATTCAGAGGACTAGAAATAGATCCAGCATGTTGCCTTTGGGACACATTTTTTGAAGGCCAGAAAAGCTAGCTGCTACGTTACAGTGGTGAGGCTGCTGCAGAACATAGACAGCAACTTACTGGGACAGTTGAAAATTCTTTTTTAACTGTATTCATTTCCACCTCAAAACTCACAAACTCCCAAGGGTGCTTTGCAGGACTGATGGATGGAGGTTAAGGAGAGGGAGGGGGAAATTTGCTTAATCTGATTCTCTCTATTCATAAAGAATTATCTTTTTCTCTAGGAGTGTGATCTTGAGCAATGAAACTGTCTGAAAGGCTCCCAGTAAGCAATATTCAGCTATTGGAAGAATAGGAGATGAAGTGACAGCTAGGAAGATAGAAAGAAAATACAGCAAAATGTCATTACCATTTGGAGCCACTTTAGTGGAACTATGTGCAAAAAAACATAGAAAATTATATTTACTACATTCCACAAATAGTCCGAATTTTTCTATTTTATTTATTTATTTACTTTCAAGTGCTTGCAACTTTCAAGTCTTTGCGAAATGAATAACATTTTGTTTTCTTGTATAAAATATTAAACCTTGCTCTGCATGTCTTAGGGGAAGGTGAAAGAACTCTTGCTACATAATAGATTATGTTAAGGACTCTGTCAATGCTTAAGGCTATTATTTAGACCGAATGTTATAGTAAGGTTAATAAAGGAAGTRCAAAACTGACAAAAAGCAGAAGCTTTTGAATATTAATTTATAACTGCTACAAGTTATTTCTGAAATATTCTGCTGCAGCATTTATTTTCTCTTTACCACTGTAAACTTAAAACAAGAATACTAAGAATAAATGAACGTGTATATTTTTTGAAAGACACAGAACTACCAGCAGGAATACTGAAAGAATAACATAGGATGAAGATGAACCTTAATTTTTATTATTGTTATTATTATTTTCTCACTGGATGTGCTTAGATTTCCAGATGAAGTTTCCTTAAAACTAGATACTTAGTTTTAAGAGCTGCCTTTGTGATCGTTTCACCTTCTTTATCTGTAACTGTACGGTTTCAGTGGAGTAATTTCACTGTTTGTATGAATTCTTTGTAAATAATTCTCTTCTTGGAACCTCTTCAGAGAGCCACTAAATGTAGTCATTTTAATTTCCCTTTCTTTTAACTCTCTGCTTTTTGCACTTAAAGTAGTGTGAGTCTGGATGGAGTCTATTAAGGACACCTTTGGAAAAAAAAACAAGCTACAGAGCCACTAGGCTTATTCATTTATGCTGAACTATTTAAAGTAAAAGTTGAAAAATCTCATCAAAACTGTCAGTCTCTCTCTCGTGTCTTCTTTGTTCTCAGGTACAAAAGCCTTTGATAGTTCTCAGCATTTCTTCAAAAAAAAAAAATAAAAATTATTTCCTAAATTGCCTGCTGGAAACTTAAGGCCAAAGTCTTCAGACATATTCTTTTTCATGGGATGGTGAGGGAGTAGGGAGAAGAGGGAAGAAAATCTTGACAGCACTAAAAAATGTCACATAAGTGAAACATAAAATTCAAAAGAATGTGTTTAATATTATCTGGGTAACCTGTCACAAGACAATGAACTTCTAAAACACTAAGTTTGTTTTGTTTTGCTTTTAAAACAGATTCTGTCCAAAACTAAACTACAGGTGTTACAGCAGACTCCTCTAGACACCTAGACTCTTATTGCTAAAGAACGTAGTCACTGCAACTCCAAATGGAAACTGGGAACTCTTTGGTAGCAAACACCCTATTTTCTGTTATCAGAAATTCCCTACAGGAAATATGATTTTCAGTTTCTGAGAGAAAATTATGTTTGTTCAAGGTTCATCTGAATCAGAAACCTGCAAGAAGAAGCCTCAATAACTTGCTTTGGAAATGTCTACATAGGACTCCATAATAGTTTTTGAAATCCCTTGATGATAAAGACTAGAAAATAAAAAAAAAAGACTTTAGAAATAAAATAATTAGAAAGGACGTATAGTAGAATTTGAAAGCTTCCCAGATGTAATGTTAACTAAGAAGAAAAAGCTTTTTCATACTATTTTTTACTCTCTTTTGCTTTCCCAGTTGCACTATAGTTAAGATAATTTCCCTAGTTATCTCTTTGACCTCTACAGATTGTCAACTCTGAATTTCAAATATATATACACAATATTAATGTATCAGCTTTAATAATTCAGAATTTAAAAATCTCATTTTTAATAATCTCCACATATACTTACATATATGCCAATATGTATATCTTGCTAAATATTTTGAACAATGTTATTAGCAACGTTGTGATTTCACATCTGCTATAAGGCATTATTGAAAATGTAATTCAAAATACAAAAAAAAAGAGAATATAAAGAAGAAATGAAAATGGCAGAGGCAGAGTAAGCCTAGGAAACCAGTTTTAAACTGTTGCCGTTTTGTCAGTATTTTTATCCAGCTTTATGTCTTACAACTTGCCCTATTTTGTGTACCATAATGAAGGGTTTGTTGCTTACCCTCCCACAAATGATTTTTTTTTGTGTGCAGTATGTATCATACCGCTAGCAAGCTATTCTTATAAGAGGTACAGCAAAAAGAACTCAGAAACATAATGCCATGAAGTGGTAGGTTGGCTTAGTGCCATTTCAGTCTGCCTGCTTTAAAATCAACTTCATTATTATGTGCATTTTTTTCATTCAAGAAACTCAATTATAGATGATTGAAAACTTGAAAAATTACACAGTAAATCTATGATTAGGAGACTTTTGACCAGTTTTAGTCTCACGTGGCTTTATAGACAGTGGATCTGAGTTTTRAAACTACTTCTGACAGCAAATATAGAGATATTTGAGTAATCCAACTGAAACTAGTAGGAGTCCTAAGGGAGTGCTCACTTACCTGCAGACATCAGAATCATTTTCCTGAGGCCGCAGCTCCATGGGATGCTGGCTTGGTTTTGATCAAAGAAATTACTCATCTGACTACAACTCTGATTTCCTGTTCTCCTTTCATGTCCCCATTCTATACAATCTCAGCTATGCCACTGAGTTTGCAAAGCAATGCTTTGAAAACAGATCACTAAGCACTAGGTTTCTCTCTGTAACTATATCATTCACCACCTAGCAGCTGCTGAGTCGCTTTCAGTTTGTCTTCTCTCGCTGCTTGATCTCAGCCTCCTACTCTCTGTACCATGTCAGTGATGACACTTTGAGGCTAAACCACAAAGACCCAGAAAATCCTCTGTCTGGCTCTTTAAATCCTGGTTGCAGGGTCAGATTGTCACCAGCAGAGGCAGCGGTGGRACTAGAGGAGACCATGTGAAGATCCTTCCTATGACATCAGTTAGGTCAGTGTAGCTGTAATTCCTGATTGTCTACCAAAATGAAATAAACTGAAAATAACCCTCTAAAAACTGTTATTTTTAGTCTTGCACTTTTCAGAAATCAAATCTATACTACAGTCCTGCAAAAAGTTCAACTCAGAAAACGGTGAGCAAAGTGTGAGGACAGAAAAAAGCATTGGTATCAGGGATAAAGGGGGTGAAGGGAWCCAGGAACCTCTTTGACTGCAGTGATGAAAGTCACTGAACTTTATGAAATTACTGCATKGGTCACYGAAATGTTATGCTTATTATTTTGACTCAACCTAACAGGGRAAAAAAAAAAAGAAAAATACTAGATTGAATCCCCTTTGAAGTTGTAGATTTTAGATATGTAATCATCTTTTGTGAACCTACGTGTTACTACTCCTCTCTGGGTCACTTTGACCAGGCACCTATAGCTGTGCACAGAGACTCTTAAAGAAAAATGTACACAGCCTAAAAGTGTAAAGCAATTATTTATTGACCAACACAATATGACTTTATACAACTTATAATTTAACAAGCTACTAGGGCTTAACAAGCTGCTAAACATTGATGTACCAGCCACTCCCAAGACAACATCAGAAGGCTTATGGATGGTGAGTCAGGTATCAGTCAGGAGAAGAGGAGAGTTGTCGGCAGGTTGGCCTCTGCTGCYCTCTGGAGTAGATCATATTGCTAAATCACTAATCTTCCAAAATTTGTTGACATGGATGACACCAACAGCAACCAGTGATTGACCAAAYAATGACTTGACTAACAGTGAACTGATCACTCCCTGCTTTTTCTTTCAGGATTTTGTACCTTCCCATATTGATATTTTTCCTCTTTAATGTTTAACCTGCTAATGTCTCCCCAGTTACAGAGGGGGTTATGGCGAGAAAGGGTTACATACACAGCATAACTTTAAATAGAGAAATTGCCCCCAAAGAACCCTTTGAATATCTTTAAATATATTATCATGGATTCAAAAATGTCTGAATTTCACTAATTATCTTACACTAATTCCTGCAGAACAATTCTTATAAAAGACAATTATAAATATCTGTCTTATAGCTGTTTTTATCCTAGAAGATAGTGCATGTTAACTTCAGCATCACTGAGGTAGCACAGCACAATTACTCTAATTGTGTATGTCTAAATAGTATAAGTATGAAGGATTGCTTTAATGGCTTCTGTATCTTGTATACGTGATTTAGAGAAAAAACAAAACAAAATAAAACCCAAAACATTTAGAGTTTTTCTCTGATTAATTACAAAAGAATACTCCTGAAAAGCAGGAGCGTGCATTAAGTCAACATATTTAATACAAAAGAAAAAGAAGTATTTTCAGAAAACCATTATCATAATTATTTATGCATTTTTATAATTATATTAGTCTTCGCCTGGAAAGACCAGCTTTTGAACATTTTGTCAAAATGATTAGAAAAGAATTGTGATAAAGTTTAAGCTTTTGTGCATAAAATTACTCTTTACAATGACAACATTCTTTTTATTTTCTTATCTAGCTTTTCTGGGGTAGCTTAGCTGAATTAATATTTTAAGACTACAGAATAAGTGCCTATCAAGGGTATTACAAATTCTATACTTCTGGATAGTTTATCAGGCTCAGATAATTTGAGGCTCTGGTGTTTGTATTAGAAAGGTTATAAAGAAGTGATGCATAATCTAGCTGCTCAGATATGTAAGTTGACTTCAGTGGCTCAATGCCATATAGTTTACTTGACCTTGAAACAAGTCATTTGAAACTCAGTTATCCCTTTTGCAAAATTTTAGCTGGGAATAAACTGGAGAGGTGAACACCCACTAGATACAGCAGGATAAGTCTACACAACAAAAAGGTGARATTATAGTATGAATTGATATAAAGTTGTTAACGCAAAAGAGGTCTCAAACGTGGATGTACCAAAGCAGCTACCCAGGCTTTCTGGATAGCTTGTATGCTAGTTCCTAGCCTCTGAGGAAGCCTGCACTTGTACATACTAATGGAGTAGCATTTCATCATTTCCCAGGAGTAATTTAACGACCGTATCTGAARTACTGCAATAGAAAGAATACCTATAACTGCACCAGGATCTACGTGAATTTTGTGGTTGAAAAGTGAGCAGAAGGTGGAAGAAATGTCATTTAGAATGTGTCAGGTCACACTGAATGAAAGTAGCTGTCTGAAATTTAGCTATAATAATACTGATCTTCATTTATCTCTYAGTTAGACTTTAAAGGTATTTCATTTTATTTTGTTTTTACTCTCTTTCAATTATTTCTGTGATTTCAAACCAACTCATACCTTCAGCCCTTTGTTGCTGCATTCAAATTTATCTTGAGCCWTTCTCACCCTGTATTGATTACTACTGAGCTTCAGGAGACCTTCCATCAGGTTGCCTTTGCTGAAACATAGCCACAGGAGGTAAACAGTTCAAAGTGGGCTTGCAGCACCACTGTACTGTGTTCCTTAATCCAAATTCTCAATAAAGACATATATATATGTGTATATACATATATATATATACACACACGTATATGTGTATACACACACATGCATCGCTGCCATCTATTCCATAAATTTCTATCTCAGCCATCATCGTAGCGATAGCAACTGTTAACATCCATTACAGACTGTTTAAGGTAAACATTAGGAACTCAAGTCAACAGCTATAGTCTTTAGGCCCAAATATAGATTAACTATCCAGGAAAGGCAATTGCTTTCAAAGTAAATTTTGTTTGATGATAAATGTCAATGTATTAACATAGTTGTTTTATCTTATGTAAGAACCAGTGACCCCAACAGTGTGAAGTTAAACAGGAAGTGATGGTAGTCTATAATTAAAAGTGTTTTCAAGATCAATATCCTTTGAGTAAATATTGAACTAACAATTAAAAAAATGAAATACTTGACAAAACTAATAAAAATAACTGTTTCTGAGCTTGTTAGTGAGGTGCTTTGGGAAAAATAGTACCTGAAGATCACACTAGCTTTCTCACGTAGACTTACACTTTCAGTGTTGCCAAGAACCAGAAAACAAGACAGTCAAATTCAAATACAGAAATTCAAATGTAAAAACAAATAAATGAGTAAATAAAATGAGTATATGTATTTCCCATACTGAAACTCCCCAGTCTAAAATTGTTTTCTATAGGTCCTAGAGGGAAATTCTTTTGGAATCCTCACATGTTCACCCCAGATATTTTAAATCAAGGATCATTGAAAATAATGACATCTACATATACTTCAGATTTCTTTGCCACGAGTAGAAAAAATAAGTGCGACTAGTTAATGGGTGCTGGACTGCACTTAGTCTAAAATAGATCTGATGTTGATCCTACTCCCTTAACCATTCCTGTTAGTGATATTCTAATTTAAAATATGAAGGCAGCTTAGGACACCTAGATCTGCCTCTTCCAGTTGTYGGTGCTGGTTAATATGCTACAGATGTACTGTTCTTTATGTTTCCTCCCCCTCCATGATTCTTCATTCCTAGCGATCCAGTGCTGTCAGCCAAATGAGCTGTGCATCATCTACCGTCATTGCATGGTGCTTGATGGTTATGGCATTCCCTTGGTTAACAGGAGCCGGCACAGGTGAATGACCTACCTGGAAGCCTGATGTGCAAAACGTGGACAACACACGCATCATAATCTCCTGTTTCCTAATGACCAAAGGCAGGACCAACCTTTAGGCTTATATATCAAATATAGTTAGATGTTGATTTTAAGCACTTGATGAACAGATTCCTTTCTAGGATGTAGGCACATAAATCCTAGTTTAATGTAGATTTGACCTGTTTATGGCTTTCTCTGATTTTCTCTCCTTTGTGTACCTCTCATAGTTCCCATCTTCCTCCTCAGCCCTAGTTCTGCATGGATTAGTATGGGCTATATTAAGCRCATGTAGAGAGCATTCCAATATATGCAGAGGAATTGTTTTAGAAAGGTATAACGAATAAATACAAGTTACTAATTTTCTGAACCAAAATATCTTTCTTTTAATGTCTCAGGGTCTTTGTTTAAGGTTCCTCAAAGTGACTTTTGGAGAAAATTGCTTGCATATAATTATGGAAACATACAAGGAAAAAGAAAAGCCTCTAAGTCTTCTATAATTTATTTGTCTAATGGCGATTAAATTAAATTTATTAGAGTATTTATGGTTGTCAATGTTAGTAAAATTATAGCAAATATTGGGTAATTCTTACATATTATTTATATAAAGTTATGTCTTAAATTTACCAATTAATATGTTGTTATCTGTTTTAAAAAAGCAAATAGAAATTTTTGAATAGGTCAATGGTGCATTCTTCTCTTCCACTCTTCCTTAAGCATAATCTGTCTTTAAAAATTATTGCTCCTTTGACATAGGGACTGAAATTATTAGCTTCCTTTATATAATCAGTGCTAATAATCAAACATCTAGAGACTTGATGTAGCAGAGTGCTGATATGTAGCTGTTGATTTAATAGTAATATCAACTGTATTTATGGTGTCATCTAAATGTTAATTACGTTGGAAAACCCAAACTATGATGTACTTACTTTTTCGCACTTTGGAAATAAATGCCATTTCAAAAGGTGGTGTGGGACACGTGAAAAGTAGAATTATCCAATATTTTAGTTAAAAAATGTTTTAAATTAAAATATTTAGAATTTTTTTTAAAGCAAACCAACAAAAATGTTATGATAGCAGTAAAGGAATAAAGGGTAGAGAAATCATATTTTCATGTACACATATCAGATAACTGGTTCATTGGCAGTTGAAATAGAAATGATGGAAACCTTCATTTAAATTTGGAAAATTACATTTTATTTTGATTGTGTCATATATTTTCAATAAAAGGGAGAGAAAACTTTACAGGTAAATATGTCTTTGACCTTTTCATATCTCACAAAAGCTACCCAGAATCAGCATTTGTTTGGAAAAGCAATCAGTCAGATATTAATTGGAAACAATACATTTGTCCAGGCTTATTGAGCAGAAAGAACTGAAAAGTTAACATACCAGCAGTAGCTGCTTTGATGCAGATGTAGTTGGTTGATGATGATGAAGAGGAGTAAGTCTCTGATGTGGCAGAACAAAAACATTTATAGTTAGATAGTGCCTGAGCAACTTTCGGGAGATGAATAATGCGCTGTCTGCTGTTGGCAAAGGAGGCTGTGGTATGCGAGTCTCTCGTGCCTTTCARTTCCACACTGAATGCAAATTAAAAGGTGAAGTTAAAACCTTACTGATATCTCTGTCAAAAATGCTAAATAAACTCTGGTAGTTAAATGTCTTATAGAAATGATTGTCAAAGAAAGATCTATATTGATTTTTTTTTTCCAAATGCCGCTTAATTTTGACTCTGGGAGTCCTCTAATCAAAATAACACTGAGATGAAACATTAAAGAGTAAATGACAAAGAAACAAAGCTATAGATTTTTTTATCACATGTCTAAAAGAAAATGTAAACATGGAAGACTTGCTTTCTTAGAACTGGGGGACAGGAACAGGATAGGGGAATGCAGTCCTATAAGAAGAATTAGCTTACTTCATGACCACAGGTAAAGGCTGGAATTAAATTAAATATTTCAAATTCTGGCTCATGAACCAAGGTTCAGATTAAGAAGAGTTAGGGACCCAGCTGGAATGCAGGTTCTGATAGGCCATCAAGAATTCTGGTTTTAGATACAAAAATAATAAGTAAACTTAAACTAAAACAATAATGCTAGAAGAATTAGTGGTGATAAAATAAATGCTGTCTGTTATTTATAGTGTGGCTATGAATTGTTAGGATGATGTAGACATGAAGAAAAAGGCTATTGCAATTCCAATATACATCAGATAAGATATTGATGAAGATGAAAATAAGAATTAATAGTAAGCTAATCAAGAACATTCAAAAAAAAAAATCAAACCAAATCAAGAACAATTTTTTGGATATATATCCTGCATCATTTCTATTATATTGATTACTATTAGAATAATTTATTTTCCATCTTGGAAAAGTTTGGATTAAATAAAAAACTAAACYATAATAATTAAATAAAGGTGAATTTTCAATAAGATAGAAGACAGGGATCTAGTAGATTTATTAAAAGATTTCAAATTTTATTTTTTCCTGAAAATACTCTCTTCTTCTACCAAACTGCCTGACAAATCTAAGTTTAACATAGCTTCATGAATGGTAAAGGCAATTGGGAGTTCATATTTTTAAGTAATGTCTCAGTAGATATGCCACTTCCCCCACATTGCAAGACTTACTACCTGTTCAAAGAATGTGAAGAGGGGAAAAGAGTAGAGGTTTCCATAGTAACCTTTAGCAGTTCAAAGTAAGATGAAAACATTATCACTCAGCAACTAAGGAAGGCAGCTCAGCTGATGRAGATGCCAAGTTTTAAATAACTACTGGTGAGTAACATTTTTTTCCCCTACCTTTAGTATTACTATGCTTTTTTTGAAAAAAAAAAATCTACTGTTCTATTGTGTTTAACAATTCTGAAAACTAATTTTTAATTCAGAAATAGTGTAAGTACATCTTGTGACTTAGTGTTAGACAGAATACGTGTTGGTATCCATGGTAACCCAGGAGATCTTAAAGATCACACTGTTCATTTATCGGGAATATGAGCAGATTGTTTGTCTCCTGGTAGACTGCAGAATATCTTGTTACTCTATGGCTGGGAAATAAACTCAAAATGGCTAAAAGAGCTTTCATTTCACTTGTCTTGCAATAAACATGCACAGAGAGGTAACTTTATTCATGCTAGATAATGATAATATAAAATAACTTGAAAAGTCTTTTTAAGTAAACAGCACCCAAAGTGCTCCTGAAAGACCAGACTAACATATTGAACAAAAATGCCTTTTCAGAGTCAATAAAAGAAAACTAGAATAGTCAATAAAAGAAAAATAGATCCTTGATAAAAATCCTATCTTTTTGAGTTAGGATGTTTCTTCTAGCCCCTCTTATCAACTAATTGAAATGACACAGACACTGCAATGCTGTTAATCCCTAGGGGGTTTTAGTCAGTTGCCATCTGTAGGTGGAAAATGTATGGGCATGGATTGACAGACTATGATTAAGCTGTGCCTTTATGCAGGTAATTCGGTACAAGGAGATGTGATAGACATATCACATAAACACGTATTTCAAGCATGTGGAGGGGTTTGTTGTTGTTGTTTGCGTGTTTGTTTGTTTTTCCCTGCCAGGCTAAGTAAATATTTATTGAGAATGAAAGGAACAATTTTTGGTGGTGTTTTTTTTTTTTTTTTTTTTTTTTTTTTTTGATATTTTACATTTTAAAAGCCTACTATCAAAATATACAATTTACTGTATAATTCTTCTGCCACTGTAAACCTAAACTTAAGATAGGTTAATAAAACCTAATGATGTACCTAATGCCTACTATCTAATCTCTTGTTGGCCAATGAATAACCTGGAAGCTACTTGAAAAATATTAAGAAGCTACTAGAAAAATATTAAGAATAAACGTCAGGCAACAATGTCTTTGGTACCTTAGATTCRTTCTACCATGGTTTCTACTGGGACAGCGACTGGTATCCAGCTGGTCTCAGGGATCAAGATGGGGAGTTCCAAGTCCCTGTTTCACAATCTTGGTAAAAAGATATATATARGGACATGTACATCCTCTATATAGGATCATGTACATTTTGAAAACTAAAGGAATATTCAAATAAGTATCCAAACATCCTCTTCTGTTGATTTTTTTGTGACTTAAAGCATATTTCTCCTACATTCCAGCCTTAAAAATCTCTTAAATGTCAGCCTTCCCCCACACCCTGATGAAATTCAGAAAAAATGAGAGAGACGTTTTTTGGGGAAAAAAAGCCTGTTGAAATTAAACACTACATCTGTGAAGAAATGCATGTGGCACTTTATAACAATTTCTAATATATTTTCTAAAGAAAGAGAGCATAAGTATAGCAGGAGTAATTGGAGCCAACCAAGCATTTAACTTAGTCAATATTTTCTATAAGAATTTTTTATCAGAAAAGTACTAATGTAATCAATAAAGCTAGGCAAATTCACCAGGAGAACTGAAGGTGTAAAAAAACACAAGATAAGGGGTGAAATTGTATATTGATACAGAAGATCATTAAAGAATGAAAAGTTTTGYATTTTACAAGCAAAATTGTATGAAAGATCTGTAACAAAGTTAAATCGGAAGAAAAGTTAAATGTCACCCCTACAATTCATTAGTTTGTCTCTATTACTTAACTTTCATTACCTCTTATGCAGATTTAGCAACTGCGTCACTCTCCTCAACTCACTTCCTAAGCTTCTGACACAGACATGGCCATATCCAGTCCACACCTGTCATTTAATATTGATTTTCCTGTGTTTCTATGCATTTCTTATTATTTTACTACTTCTATCTCCACTAAGTGCAATGATTTTTTCAGATACTGKTTTTTTTTGTTTGTTTGTTTRTTTGTTTATCACAAGCATTTCTGTCTCTGTTGTCCTGTTCTCTGTTGAGAATAGTGTATGTTCCTTTTTTTCTTTAACTCCTCAAAGTCTGTTTTTTCCCTCACTAGTGCCTTACAATATCCTAAAGCCAGTCAGATGAAAAGTAAAATCACTGCATTTCTTTCAAGAGCATAGCATTCTTTCAAGACATAGCAATCAGATAGCTAGCCTTGTTTTCTAAGAAAAGTATTATTTACATGTTGTTTTTTTCAATKGAGTTTATTCTGAGCTACTAGGGAAAACTAACAATCACAAGAATGGAAACAAATCTCACCTGTAACATGGAATCATTTCTGTCAGTGATGAGCCTTTAGCACCAAAAACAAGATTAATCTCATCCATCTTTACACATCTATATCTGAGCTAATGACCTTTGTCTCCCTGTAAATCAAGAGAGAGAGGGAGAGGCTCAAAAGGCGTAATTTGACTAATTTATTTTAAATGCTCTTTAGATGTCCAGATGTACTTATTTATCTCCAAGCGTTATAAAGGGAGTCAAGACTGGAAAGTCTGGATATAGACATCTATGTCTTGATCCCTTTGTCCACACGTAGGTAGTTAGTGCTCTTTCAGTTGTCCTAGGCTATCCTGCCTCAACTAACTTGCCCTTCTTGAAAGGCCTGGCTCTCCTATAGGTCTTCTGTGATACCTGCTGGTCCTGTGAGGGTGTTCCTTATGCCTTCAGGCTTAATTTAACTATATTAAACTTAGAACAGACATCAGACAAGTGAAATCAAGAGTATTTTGCTCTTAAACACATATTTCTTCTGGTTTGAAAATTAAATTGTGATAGTTGTGTAGTGATTAAAAATTTAACTGATGCATAGCTGAACTACAGATTGTGTGTTACATTTGTGTTTTAGTATTTAAATGATATTACAGTGATCMCTGACAGATTATTGAGAGGGCTTTACTGATTTTAATTTAATCAACTGTGTGAGTTTGAGGCGCTACCAAATAAAAGCTTTGCTAGTACTTCAGCCTAAACATATACTTTGAGTGTAAATGTTCAATTTTTCTAATATTTCCCTTTGACACTTGTTTTCTTTTCCTTTTTGATATTTAAGCACTGTGAACAATTTTAATTTTTAACCAATAGCATCTAAGAGAACATGCTGGTCTTGAAATAAGCTGTAATTACAAATATATTTTCCTTTAGAGTCATATTGTGCTTTAAGTATATTAATGATTCAGCAGCTGACTCCATCATCACTCTGTAGATCCCAGTTGTACCAGGACAGCATGCTTTTTATTATACTACATCTGTAAAGGCTCTTTGGGGTTCATAACTCTAGAAGAGAATTGTGAGTGATTGCAGATGGTATAAAAATCATAATCCCTTGCTTTTCAGAATGCTTTCGAGGTTGAATTAACGATAGATTGTTCAAATTCTCCAGGTGTCATTTTTTTTTCTCCTGCACTGCCTCTATAAACTGATACTGTTTTTCGATAACCCATAAGCGTATTCTTGTATTCAGGTGCTGAACTGGAGTGCAGCCTGGCGAGCATGTGATTTGAGTTCACTTCATAACCGTTTGACAAGTAGCCACTTCAATAAAGCTGTGTAAAAAGTCTATGCTCCTTCAAATGATCTATGAGCTGTGGGCCGGGAAGCTAGCTAGCTAGATATAGATATAGATAGATATAGATATAGATACACACACCACCGGAGATTTTATAAGTTTAYTCTTTCTTCATATAATAAAATGTGAACAAAGTGGAATGCTGGGATCATTTTGCTATTGTATTCTGAAAAATAAAAAAAAACAATATTAAACAATAGCTAAGGAAACACATGTTTCCTGATATGCCATGCGTACAAGCAGGTTGATTACACGGTGCCTGGAAGTTGAAGGCAGAACAAATCAGATAGATGAGCGCAAAGGGATAGAAACAAACCTCCGGTGCAACATAATAAATTAGCCTTTCTGTCGYGGTACCACAGGGGCCGGGGGTTCCAGGCCAGCAGTACCGAGAGATGCCAACAGTGCTGTGCCATGCCAGTCCTGGCCACCAGGTCCCGTCCTCCTGCCCCAAGGAAGTAGAGCCCYGGGGGAGTCAGAGCAGCCCCAGCCTTGGGGGGTGTCAGGCACCAGTAAGGATAACTGGGGTCAGACACAGTCCCATGATGGCCTAGCAAGGCAGTGATCACAATATAGATTATTATGCTTAAAGCTAGAATCAAAATATTACCTTTGTTATAGATTAGAGACCATTAAATTAAGTTTGTCTATTCTGCTTTTAGATCTATAAAGAGGTATGCAGCATTTTAATGAGTCTCTTAACTAAAAGGTATTGGACGTAAATACATTGGTATACACATTCAGCTATCAATTTTGTATGCATTGCATTGACACCCATCACTGGATACTTCAGCGGTGCTTTCAGTACAGACATTGTACCTCTGTAAAGTGAATATAAGATGTTTTGCAACACAACAGCTGAAGTGTGATTTAGTCTCTCACTTCCAGCAGGAAGAGTGTGTTCCTTTACAAGGAACCTGAGGACTGCTGYAACGCTATGTATTTAGTCTGTGGACGTATGTATTTTCCAGCATTCATTTGCATGAGTGCATCAGTTCCTGAGAGACATGGTTTTGCCAGAGCTAAGAAGATTGTTGCATTTCCTCCTCTCCCATTAGCAGTAATCAGTATAGTTGGCACACTCCCACAGACATTACTGGTCGCAGCTAAGCACTTGCCTTTAGTGCTCCTCGTCCCCTTTCTCCTCCCCATTCATACCACGGCTGTGTCTGGCCTCSTCTGTAAGAAGTCTTCTGATAGCAGCAGGGGAACTCAAGCGAATGACCACATAGCAGGAACCTTCACGATCTCAAACACAATTATTTTATCCTGCAAGAGTTTGTCACAGTAAGACCCAGACTGAACCCTGTGGAACAGTCAGAAAAGAGTGGGTGAACTAAAAGTGTAAAAATAGTTGTTCATATTAATCTTCTATCTTTTTTAAAAATAGTTTCAACTAGCAACTTTGCTGTTTTCCATTCCACCCTCAGATCAGTTTAGGATGGCACTGGTAACAAGCTATGAACTGTATTTCAACTCCCTTCTTTAAGATGGAAAAATTAATTTTGATAGAGTTCCACTTATGATAACTGAATAGGTAAAAGTCCAACTCTCTCTCCTTTTCTTTTCTTTTTCTTTTTTTTTTTTCCTGAACAATAAAGAGTAAGTTAACTTTGCTCTTATTATTAGTCTCTGACTATTGACATCAAAGTTTTCTGGAAATTAAAATTAAGTAGCAGCTGGCCTCCAATAAAAAAAAATCTTTGAAAATAGATGTGTATGTATCTGTACTGTTTTCCTACAYAGCATTGTCATGGTTATGTACAGCATTAAGAATAATACTAAATTATTAGTGAAAATTACAGTAATGAATGAATTCATTAAAAGTAAGAGTGTTCATTTATACAGAAACTTTAAAAAGTCCTAAGGATTCTGAAACAGATGAATGAACAAACAATAAGTAAACTGGAACAATTCAGAAACCTACTTGATCCTTTGTATCTAATTCAGCAGATCCAAACTCAGAGTCTTTTTCATAGAAGAAAGCAGCTTCTTTTGAATATATAGATATATATGTATTTCAACTTTTTTGCCTTTTTTTCCCCCAGTCAGTCAATCATCTTTATGACAAATGGTAAATAAATGTGTCAATAAATAAAGACATTTATGTAATGAATACAACTTTCTCTGGACAAACTTCACTTCAGAATACTTACTAAAGATATGAAAAATAGAAAGCTATATTTTAATAAAGCTAATAATTATTCTAAATTTGTTCATTTTTACATGTACAAGCTCCGTAGCTGCTGATTACAATGACACAGCTGAGTCACAGTAGTAATTTTCTTCGCATTAACAAAACCCTTTCAATCAGTATTTCCTTTTCTTATTCAGTTCCACAGATACAATCGATGATCAAGTTATATATAAGCAATCTCTGTTATAATGCTATATGAATCCTTTATATTCTTCTAGCTTAATTTTCTCTTTTTATTTCTCTATTGTAAAAATACATATTATACTATAAATATCCAGACTTACTTTCCTTCAATCTCATCATTTTATTTCTATAATCAAGGTTGAATATTATATCCTTTTCCACACTTGTGTGCTTGCCAAATTTCCTTTGCTTATTTTTTTACATTTAATACCACATTTACGGGTAATGATGAGAGGAGACTTTTTCTCCAAACAACTTAGTAAAATTAGCCATTCTAAGTTTTCATAGGACCAAACATTGCAGCTTCTGTGTTAAAAGCTTAATGTATGATAATGTCCTTAAAAATGTTATCCTTTCATTGTCTGAATATGATAATACTAATAATTGCAGAATAGAGCTTTAATCTCAAGAAATAGTAAAATATTTCTCAAACATTATCATCATCTGTATTTTCAAAATAAAGTGAATTGGCCAGAACACATACCAATGCACCAGCTGAACAGATCATGAGAAACAGTCTGTCAGCACCCCACAGAAAAGCAATCCATTAGAGTTCATGATTCTCAAAAGTGGTATCTCATACAGAAAGGTACAATGAACACGTTAGACTAGTGAAATAAAATAAAATATCCCATCGACTTTCTTTTGTACGATGTATCTGCCTCATTAAATCTTGTGTGAAAATCAGATCAATTTTTCTGCAAGATATCTGAACAATTATGGTCCTCTACTTGGGGCAATATTCAGCTCTTGAAACAGCCACATTTCAACAAAAGAACAAATTTAATTCTTGGAAGAAGAAAAGCTTATTTCAACACGCATAAATTGGAATTAGCCTACCCACTATAATATTTTCAGGCTGTGTTTTGTGTGGTCATTATTCTTTTGTTCAATAGGTTTTAGTAATGTTTATTATTATATTTTTATATTATTTTGTAATATCAATTGTATTATTATATTGCATTATTTTAATAATAGTATTTAATATTTAATTTTAATTTATTTTTAATGGAATCCCTGTACATATATGTGTACAGGGAGGATTTCTACTTTTTTAACATATGTGTGTGTGAATGTGTGTGTTTAAGCCAAGTGTATATATTTTATTAGGCTTTGGATGAAACCTTTATTACTAATTTTGGAACACTCTATTAGCATTTGCAGCAGTTTCATTACATCATTTTGTAAAATACAGACAACATTTAACATTTATTTGAAGCTGTCATGCTAAGATCCCAGACCCACCACTGTGGACAGTAATTCTTTGCATGTGATCTTTTTGATTTGAGCCATTTGATTTTGCTGGAATTACATTAAGGAGCAATCTGCAGAAAACTGTTCTAGCCTGTTCACACGAATGCAATCTGTTTAGTATTCTCCTGCCTACCCTGTCCATCATTTAATTGGCGTTTCTAAGAGAATTAGTCTTGAATCTAGTAGGATGTTAGTTTCTTAGCTTCTAAATGATTAAAGTAAACACAGAAGAGTGAAGAAGGGAAAGAAACARCTATAGGTATCTTTCTTCCTTTTATTTTTCAGAGAGGCATATTCACTGTAAATGCACCCTTTTTAGGAGCAGAGTATTTATAAAGCTAGAAAAACTAATACTCATTAAGATGAAATATTTTTTTTTTTAATTCCTAGAATTTTATAAAAGCATCCAAGATTTGAAATAGGATGCATTATAAAGCACAACACATAATGAGAAGAAACTTTCATTACCACAAMAACCTATTAAACCAGATGATTTAAGTGAAGAATATCTAAAAGTGGTTTGTAGGTTTAGATTCTGGAAGTGAAATGCAAGAATAATGTGTTTTGCCCGCTCATAAATGCAAACGTGTCACTGATCAGTAGTACAGCAGTGGAAGGGGACCCCAAAACCCAGTCAGAGACATAAGCCCCTGCCCTGGCCCCCTAGGGCTGTCCCAGGATATCTTCAGCCCCATGGCCAGGAGGACACCCATCACAAGTTGGGCATAGGCTCTCCGGGACCCCTCAGACTGAGAGATCCCTGCCTGAGGGGGCGGGAATCATTATGGGGAGCAGGGGAGGAGCATTTGGGGATTGCACAAGAGTCACTGTGGGATGGTTATGGAGGACCCAAAAGTGGGAAAGACAAGGAGCAAGGGGAGTTGGGGAAGAACCCGTGTGGGAAAACAGATGGACAAGGGGACAGGAGGGACTGGTCACATGTGAACAAGGACTGGCCAGTGCACTGGTCTGGCCATGCCCTGCGCCTCGTCAGTGCAGTCTGTGCTGTTTCCTCATTTAACTCCATTTCTAGATATTTTCCTGGGTCAGAAACACTCTGTTCTGTGTGCATGGAGTTGAAGGGCCAGCAACTGGAGTGCAGACCATGGGGTCACAGGGCCCGTGGGTCTGCAGTGCCAGCACCTGGAGGCAGCGCAGGTAYGCATGTCACTGTGTGATGGCAAGAGAGCATCAGGCTGGACTAGGCGAGGAGAAGGTTAAATGCCCTGGGAGCCAGAGGTGACTATGAGGTTGTGTGTGAACAAGGGGTCTGTAACACTAGCTGAAGAGGGCTGTGGCCTCTGGGGCTTGTGTCTGCAGGTGCCATAAACTGGGAGACTGGGGACCCAGGGACAGCAACTAGGGGGACTGAGGGTCTCAGCCCAGCTGCTGGAGACATCCATGTTGTACAACTTATTTTGTTAGACTGAAAAACAAGCTCTTTTATGGTGTTTCATTTCAGATTTATGAGCAGTATGCCAACACTCAGGTGAGCAAACTCAGAGCTGGAAATTGAACAGCAAGACAGGGTGCAGATGTAGTGCTCGTATGGAGAGGTATCACAGATACTGGGAAAGATGTGTCCCAAACTCAGCTCCTGAAGTGTCAATCCTTACATTTCAATGAAGCAGAGGCCTGAACCTGTGTTCAGTTCCAGTTTTGCTAAGAGAGCAGTGGAATATGACCAAAAAATGAGTACAGCATAATAGCACGAATATTTTCATGCAGTCTTGAAAGACTGGGTATCAGTAGGCCTATTACACTGTGCCTCACTTGTTAACACAATTCCAAGTTTGATTCTCCCAGAAGAGATTCAGAACACTCAAGGAATTAGCCTGAGCTACACTTGGGATAAAATAAAAATGCATGATTCATGGGAAAGTTTATTCTGAGACTTCAACAAGTAATATGTATTTATGCCTATTTAGTTCTGAGTTCAATCTGGTTCTGGTACAGACAGCCATTTCCCACAATGAAGCCTCATTTTATAGCAGACTATTTTGCTATTAAACTCCAATTACTCCTCCTCATATTTTGTAGTATTGATTTTTACTTCATGCTTATTATTCATTCCTCAAGATAAGTTCACACTTTCTAGCTGTTCTCCTGATACTCCTTGGCACAGTTGATTTTCTTCAGCTTTGTGTCACAAATAAACTTCCTTTGCATGCTCTCTTTCCCCCAAAGATCATTTATTAAACACAATCAGTCTTAGAGCTGATCTTGTTTGAATGCCTCTAGTAACCTCCATCTGCAGCACAACCTTTCTCTCATAAACCACTCAAATCACATAAGTATTCTGTTAGTTCTCACCTTTTCTAAAACAGCTAATATGGTATCTCATGTTTACTACACAAAATGATTTAATAAAAATCATGTCATCAGCTTTTCTGTGTTTCTGTTTTCTGTAAAATGTCTTATCAAGAAAACTGTCAAGTTTACCATTATCTACCCACAATAAATCCAAGTGTTTTATGTTATATTTTCCCATTATAGKATAGAATTTTTCCATTATACAGTACAGAAGAGTGGCACTACATGATGATCTTGAATTGAAGAACTGGATGTTGAAAAATGAAATRGAAATAAATAGTTCTGATTTCAAAATATGAGACTTTGATAAACCAGGAAGCTCATTTAATTAATTACATTAGCATATGTAAAAGATAACCAGCACTGGAAAAGGCTACCCGGTCTGGCATATTTTTAAGTTACAATCCTAGATAAGATTTTGGCTAAACCAAAGAGAATATCAAAATAACATAATTATGAACATTTTTTCATATATCTCTCTTACATGATTCGTACTAAATGAAGAGAAGCACTCAAATATAAAGCTAAGCATCAGTACAGTGTAGTATAAGGAGATAGAGACTCTGAAGGGGAGGCATTCATTTTGCTGAATTAATTAAACTGTGTGCCAAGGACTCTTTCTCCCATCCAAGAAAATATTTTATGCTTCAAAAGTAAATCAGAAGTGGTCTATTGTCCTGTGAGTAACAGAATACATTAATATATTCTACTGGAAAAATCTCAGGGTAATCAGAACCTACAGAGATGAATCAAGCAAGGGATTTTAATGATAAAACAAAAAAAAATTATACAGCCTTACGACCACAGCTGAACTATGTGGCTGATATAGAATCTATTTTTATTTATCAAATACAGACACACAATGACACCCTTTGCTAAGCTCTGTGTATCCTGACAGCTCATTAAGACAAGAAACCATAACAAACAATTTGATGAAATATTTTTTATAGTCTATGAAGAGATAACAGCCTTGACAAATGAAATAAAAAAGCAATCAAGGGAAGCATTTAAACATTTGTAACAGTGAGTAGCTGCCATAAAAGCAGAATAAAATTATTTGGGCCGTGTATAAACATGGTGTAAAAGAATGAAAGAATTCAGAAAAGTGTCTGCATTTTTCTATTAGTTTTGAATTTAGCTCAATCCCTTTGCCAATTTACTCAATGCTGTTGAAAAACACCAGGCATATAGTAAATATTGTGTAAAGTGCCTACACGGCAGAGTATGGGCATGTCTTATGTACAATTCCAATAGCTCCAGTCATCCCTTATGGCTTTGATTATATTAATTTAATGGCTCAAAGTTACCAAATCACCAAAAGATCTTTGCTGGTATGCTGTCAGCATTCTCTGTGAGATTTTTAAAAAAGGACCAGATTATTAGAYTGTGATGAAAGGCAGGGGTATTTATATTAAGAATTTCTTAAAGAATTTAAGACTGAATATCCTTAAACTTCAAGTAGGATTTATCTCCTCTGACTTCAGATTTCTGAAGATCCCCCCTCACTCTTCTCTTCCCCAGGCTGAACAGGCCCAGCTCTCGCAGCCCTTCCTCATAGGACAGATTCTCCAGCCCTCTGATCATCCTCGTAGCCCTACGCTGGACTCTCTGCAGTAGCTCCATGTCTCTCTTGTCCTGGGGAGCCCACAACTGGACACAGTACTCGAGATGAGGCCTCCCCAGGGCTGAGGAGAGGGGCAAGATCACCTCCCTCGACCTGCTGGCAACACTCTGCCTAATGCACCCCAGGAGACCATTGGTCTTCTTGGCTACAAGGGCACATTGCTGGCTCATGGTCAACTTGTCATCCACCAGCACGCACAGGTCCTTCTCTGCGGAGCTGCTCTCCAGAAGCTCAGTCCCCAGCTTGTCCTGGTGCCTAGGGTTATTTTTTCCCTAGGTGCAGGACCCTGCACTTGCCCTTGTTGAACCTCAGGAGGTTCCTCTCYGCCCAACTCTCCAGCCTGTCCAGGTCTCTCTGAATGGCAGCACAGCCCTCTGGTGTGTCAGCCACTCCTTCCAGCTTGGTATCATCAGTAAACTAGCTGAGGAGGCACTCTGTCCCTTTGTCTAGGTCATTGATGAAGAAGTTGAACAGGATGGGAGCCAGTACTGAGCCCTGGGGGACTCCACTAGCTGGACTCCACAGGCCTCCAACTGGACTCCATGCCACTGATGATGACCCTCTGAGCTCAGCCAGTTCTCAATCCACCTCACTGACCACTCGTCTGACCCACACTTCCARAGCTTCTCTAGGAGGATGTTATGGGAGACAGTGTCAAAAGTCTTGCTGAAGTCAAGGTACACAACGTCCACTGCTCTGCCCTCATCTACCCAGCCAGCCACTCCATCATAGTAGGCTATCAGATTGGTTAAGCAGGATTTTACCTTTGGTGAATCCATGCTGGCACCTCCTGATCACCTTCTTTTCCTCCATATGCCTGGAGATGACATCTGGAATGAGCTGTCCCATCACCTTTCCAGGGATGGAGGTGAGGCTGACTGGCCTGTAGTTGCCTGGATCCTCCTTCTTGCCCTTTTTGAAGACTGGAGTGTCACTGGCTTTCTTCCAGTCCTCAGGCACCTCTCCAGTTCTCCAGGACTTTTCAAAGGTGATGGAAAGCAGCAGGATATCGTACCTCACCTCCACCTGTTATTTCAGAACAGTATGTTTTCCTTAAGTTCTTTGTTACATCTTCACCTCCCAAATCATCTCAGATATAGAGTAACTCAGCTGGAATTAGATTTTTATGTGCAGATATCTGAAATGATCTCTTAGGTCTATTTAAGAGTTATCATCCTAGACTCCTGTTAGAGTCAGCAGGAAAAATAAACACTCTAGATGTAAAGTGGTCTCATTTTAAAGTCTGAGGTCTAAAACCAGATGAATTTACTTTGGAGATTTCTAATCCTTCTGCTGACTGTCAAAAGAACCTATGTCAACCTACATCAATTAATTGCGTCATTTGTAACCAAAGATGAACCTCACACTGAATATTTAAATGTTTAGAATCAAGGAAGAGGAGTCTTGCCCTGAGAGATTCTGCAAGTCATTCTGTAGGCAGAATTTATTTGGTATATCATTTAAGTCTTTTGACGCTGAGGAGAAACAGGCCTACAGAAATGCGAAATTTTTGCCTTGCTATGTCTTAACATAATCATGTTAAAAATATAATGATGAGAAAAGCCAATTTGTTTTCACATCTGCAGTGGGACCTTTTTTTATCAGTTCATTTAAAGTCAATATCGCTTGTATCAAATTAGTTTTCTTTGTAGGACTTCAGAAAGACCTCTTCATTGTAAAGCTCAATAACATAACAAAAAATTACATTGCCAGAGGAAAACAATAGGTTACATGTTAGTCTGTCCTTTGTGTTCCTTATCTCTGTGATAACAGAGATAACAGCTGAGAATACTCTTGATTTTAGAGTTAAAATTTCATACTGTACACCTACTCTATGAATCATAGCAAACTGTCACAACTAATTAATCTGAAGGTGAACAGATTTCCTGCAGGCTGTCAAACTTGCCCCAGAATTATGTATTTAATAGTCTCATCACATATGTTGGTATTTTACCTTCACAAAGTTACTGTGGTTGCCTTTCTCCACATCTATTATAAAAGGTGCATCTTCATGGTAGCAGTTTGTATCTGCTTATAATTGTGACACACTCCAATAGAGGAAAAATAAGGGAATGTCAATTTCAACTTAATTCCTGAATTATGGAGGATTTACTTTACTGTTAAAAGCAGGTAATGGTCTCTACAGTCCCATTACCTGGAAAAACCTTTGTGCCAACTCTTGTCTGGAGAGGAGAGGTATCCTGCCTGGAGACATTATTGCCACATCACTACTGATTCTAGGTGCAAAGCTAAGAAAAAAAGAGAAAGGGCAGAGGGCAGAAAGCAGGCAAGGATTAAGCAGGAATTTCTAAGCCTCATTAGTAAAGGAGAGTAATAAAGTTCCACTTAGCAAGATCAGCACAGGCAGCATAGAAAAGATAACGGAGGCAGAGAGTGAAATGTGCCCCGATGGAATTATGAGCTGATTCTACAAAATAGGATCAAGCCTGAATCATCACAACCCTCTTTCCATGCATTTTTGGGCACATCTCTTCTGTACAATGGAACTTATATATTTTTCTTCTTTATGATGGAATCAACAAAGAGTCTGTAAACTTGGCAACTGACTCCTGTCCACAGCACCCTGAGAATACAATATGTTGGGCACAGTGATAGCATAGTTGGTTCTATACAACATCTAGCTTATGGAAATACTGCTTTTGGACAACAATGGTGTTCATACAATATTCTCCTCAGCACTTCAGTTTCTAAGCTTATGCAGAAATATCTATGTAAGTACATACTGTGTTCATACACTTTAATCATACAGAGGGTGTCATGCAGCTGTGTAAAGATACAAGATTATGAAATATTTCCATAATGATGATGGAGAAGAAGGATTTACAGATGATATTTTCATCATTATTAATTATGAAATTTTCATGATTGAAAAATTTCTTTACAGTAAATTAATTTATTGTTTTTGCTTCCTATCTTTATTGTACAAGAAAATGGGTCAATGTGATTTACACTGGTATTTGAAMTATATATTTGAATAAATTTTGCTAAATGTGACCTGTATCAAGTGTTAGGACATCAGAACCAGCCCACTGTGTAGAAGATGTGTTTGACACACTTATTCCACAGTATTCATGGTCTCAGTCTGAACAGTGCACTGATTGAAAGAGCTGTCTTTAGAGAAGCAGTGAGCATAGCCTGTTGCTAGCTTCTTGTTGACACATAAGACAGTGAATAGGCTATTTGGATGTACCTAGCAGTTTACAAACCTGTTGGTAAGGTCTCAAGAYGCCTTCTACCTGTGCCTTTGCTTATAACTACAAACACATTATCTATACAGGTTTTAAGACAATTGAACAATACAAAAATAAGTCCCGTTGAAAAAATACTCAAATTGTCTGAAAGAGTCTTTTATTTCCTCTCTCTCTTTGTCCTTCTGCCTTCCATTCTCTAGAACTAGATTTTCAGTATTTGAAAGTGATCTGGCCAAAAAAGAGAAGCTGTCGCTGTTAGTTGACTACAAATTAAACCAGATGCCCAAGACAACAGAAAGAAGTCCTTATAATTGTGTCTACACTACTAAGCAAAGAAGGGCCAAGCACTGATGCCTGGCTTAAGATGAACTGTCTGTATCCCCATTGCTTAGAGATAACCCTCWGTAAATAGATTTGTTCTGGAGGAAAACAAAAATACTGTGTTTTTCAGAGTAGAGGATAAGCTAAAAAATAGCCACTGCACCTCATCAGTGGTCTAACGCTACATCATCTTCARATGCTTAGCACTACAAGCATTACTGCCTAGCRCTGCTTTTCGAGGGATCCCCCMGCCCGGCGTGGTGCGGGGCCRTCAGTYGCTGCCCCATGACATGGATGCCGCAACGGTGCTGGCTGCAGCCCCCGTCGGCGCTGCCCTTGCCCCTGACTGGCCACGGGCCCCCCGGCTCCGGTCCTGCCACCCTGATCCCTCTGGGCAGGAGGACGGGACCTGGCGGCCAGGACCGGCCTGACCCTGCCAGGAGGTCCCACCACTATCGACCACTGGCCTACAGGACTCCCTGACAACACCATCAGAACTTATTAGAGAGATAATCAACCCCTGGTATTTAATTTAAAGAGACCAACCAAAAGCTATGGGCCTGGCTATACTACTATTTTCTAATAATAATGACTCAGTCCCTGATACTTCATGTAAGAGTAATATTKTTTATACAAACCAATGCCCTGGCCAAAAAATAAAAGACAAACTAACCAACAAAAAAGATTGTGGTATATTGGCTCAGAGGACAGTAATAGATGATTTGACATTGCCCTGGTGTAATCCTAGACCTTATTTCAGAGCTACTCCATACAGAAGTTTTCTTTGTGCATGATTTTGTAAGTGAGATGAGAGAAATGATTTCAGATCATGGCCTTTTAACCTAAGTACATATACAGATATGTGTCTGTGTCTGTGTGTGTTTCTTTGTGTGTAGCTGTAGATTTTTGAGATTAGGGAAAACAAAATCACAGTAGCGTCTTCACTTGAAAGCACTTCATCTCAAGAATATGTTCTTATATGKTTTTTTTKTGTGTGTGTGAAATAGCCTGAATCTGGTGACCCACCATTACATCTATTTATTCATACCCTTCATTAGGATTAAAAAGCATAGTGAAGAAGGCATTGTGAGATCTGTTTTGCTTCATTTTATAGGGCTTTGCTTTTTTTAGTGTGACTTAGCTCTGGACTGTCAAATGTCAGCATTTTCAGATAATTCATTAAGATTTTGTTTTTAAATTATTCAATTCAACATAACAATACTTTCAAAAGTTTTGAAAAAAGTAGAAAGAATGAGTGCATAGAAAATTCAAAGTTTTGGTTGCTGCGGGTTGCTCAGTCCTCCCAAATACTAATTTATCTGTGATGAACAATGTTGCTTGCTTATCTTAAATTAAAATCAGTTTAGTCAGCTATCTTGAATGATCAATATACCAAGTCAAACTATAGATAGCTTGCTTGCATGAAATTTTTGAACTGTACTTCGAAAGAGAAGGAAAGGTAAGTTTTAGTAAGAGATCTACRTCATATTTAATAAATGCACAGTGAATGAAGACATAATGGTATCAAAATATCACCTAGAGTGACATACTGTTATGAATCTAGAAATAAAGAATTCAAGATAAAAGTCTAAAAGTTTCTAATTTGTAACTTTAMTCATTACTGAATGTAAATCCAAACCTTTCTGGAGAATGAGAAATAAACAAAAAACACCTCTAGGGCTGACTAAATTCTTAGCCAAAATCTTACTGGCACAGAAAAGATGACTTGAAGTTTCAGCAAACCAACAACAAAGCAGGAAYGTTAAGCTTCTGAGATTTCCAGAGGGATCATGAATTGCTGGCACGGTCTTTTTCATGGAGAACTTCTCATCTGTAGTTCAGTCACATAACTTGAAAGACTACCTAATCTGTATCAGAAATGCTATAGGATTCCCCCAACGAGGCCGTCTGTGAGTAATAGTGTGGGAGGGACCACGATTTTGACCTTATCGTACACCTGGGACAAGGATTGAATGCCACAGGCGGTAGGGAAAAATGAAGAGGTTATCTTTGAGGGCATGAAGATATTATTCTTTCTTGATGTAGGTCCAACTTCAGTTAAAAGAAGAGAACTGAATTAGAATTAAAAGGCTTCCTTGAAAGGAGAGGTTATGGTCACAGAGCTCTATCTTGCAAACTGAGAGTAACTTTTAATAACCGCACACTGGCTGAGTAAAATGGCAGCAAATAAGCTTTCATACAAAGTCAGAAAAGAGAGTACATAGGAAGACCCTGAAAGCAAAGACCGTGGAGAATGAATTCATTTCTGTTTGGGCGTTCTTGCATCTCTAGTTTTACAAGGTCTTCAAACTGCATCGTCTCTCGTAACCTTTATTCAGAATATCCTGCTAAGTCTAAAACCAGTGTGGTCTTAAACTGGAGGGTAAAGGGCATATATTAAGCATCTACTTTGGTAACTGTCCTTCTTTAAAGATAATTTTAGTAATGGATTTTGGAGTACCTCCTTTTTTAATATGTACATTAGTAGCAAATAAGGATGAAGACAAATTGTTTTATCATTTTTTCTTCTTTATATATTTTATACTGGTACAGTAGTATTTTCCAAAAATTATTTTAACCAAACAATTTAATATATATCTACTATCTTTTAAAACATTTTCTCTTCTGCTAAAAAAAAAAAAAAAAAAAAAAAAAAAATTAATTTTTATTAAATAAAAAAAAAAAAAAAAAAAAAAGATGGAAAAGACCTCTTCACACAGTGACACTATATATTTTTTCTCCCCCTCAAATTTCCTTCAAGTGTACGATTGTGAATTAATATTACATTCTTTTTTTCCTATTTTTCTCCAAAATATTTATATTTTTTTTCTATTTTTATAGTAGATATAATGACATTTATAATGGTTAGTAATAACTTCCTTATAAAGATAGAAATTTATTTTTCACTGTCCTGCTACAATTAYATATATATTCCAAAACTTATAAATCTCTTTTCTGGTGCAAAGGCATAATAAACTTATATGTGGTTTGCTGCCCACTGTAACTTCTAAGTCTTCCAGAACTGTGGCTTTTTCAAATATTTTTTTTTATTCTTCATAACACCTTAGATGAATATCTAAGTTTTGTATTTATTTTTTTTCAAATATAAGACAATTCTTTATATATTTTTGAATTCTTGTGTTTTTAATCTTTCCAGATGAAGTTTTCATATTTTATTTCACCTTCACAGGACCTTGTAACTTCCAATCTTTTTAACACTTTGATATTTAGCAATATGCTTTCTTCTTTTCTCCCAAAGGTTTTTCATTTCACACACTTTTTTTAACATCAAAGATTACTTTAATTAAATTTGAGGGTTAGATGTGAAGTGTGTCAAGGTATTTAAATACAAATATGCCGTAATTATGGAGAATCATATTTTATCCTGAGGATTAGGGAACAAAAAGGAAAATAATGAAAAAAAAATCTTATAGGTTTTCTAGCAATCAAACATTCTTTCTCCGTAAGAAATAAAAAGCTAATAGTAATAGATAAAAAATCATATTATAAAGTTTTGTAAAAGAGGATTTTTTTTAACCATAAAGAAAAGACAAAATTTTAAAAGTCTTCAATAAATGTGTAGCTATCTACATTGACAAGATAGATAGTCAAAATTGACTACTCTTTTATATATAACAAACCAATACTAAGAACTATTTTGTCTTTCAAAAAAATTTTTTTTTTTCCTGGGAAAAAGCATTATTTTCACTCTAAATTAATAACTACAAGTGACTTGCCACGAAACATGAATACTTTTTATTATAAYTCAGTATCATAAATACTATCCAAAGTGTTAGTAATTAAAAGCATAGACAGATAGGCATAAGCTTATGTATATTAATAATAATAAAAAAAAACTAAGTAACAATCCATGTGAAAATATAAACAACGTTTTCTCGTACTGCCCTGACTTCTAATGAGAAATCCTGTGATGGAAGAAGCATCAGTATGAACRATATTACAGTGACGTTCCCTAATAAGTTTGAAGCTGAGGAAAATCCATGGAGAAAATATCACTTGACAGAATACCTCAAACTTGAAATGATGCTGGATATTTAAAGATAGGCTTCACATTAATGTTATCTATGGGACAATTACTTTGTTCCCTGGCTGATGGTTCAGCCATATGGCCATTTCAGCTGTTTGTAATCAAGTAAATATGTCCTTCAACAAGTAGAGCTGATTGGAGATTTAAACACTTTTAATTTGAAGAAGAGAACTCATCTTTTGTATTATGTTTCCTTACACAGAAGTCAGAGGAGAGCATAGATCCTCAGGAAAGATACTAGTCATTTATAGAATCAAGCTAGTTGTAAGATCAAATCCTGAAAAGAAATTCAAAAATGTGATACTTAAAAGCAGTTGTATATAAAAAACAGTTAAACTGAAAAGATAGAACTCATTATTTGAAATTAATTTCCTTAATTCAGTATAAAAGTCATTGTAGTCATTAAGTCTATTTTTAAAGTGATAGAGATTATTAGAAAGGTAAAATTCTAATTTCATTAAACAAACATGAAATTAATTTAAAACCCAAGAGACAGTCTTTTATTTTTCTCCTCTATGGACTCTTTCATTAATTTCTCATCCTTCTGTGACAGTATATTATAATAACTCAAACTTTAATGAGAGAGTCTCAGTTTAAACAGTTTTACATCTAAATTTACTGCACAAAGAACTTGCTTACTGATAAAAGACTAAATTTGAAGTTCCATGTACTTAATAGAAAAAAAAAAAAAAAAAAAAAAAAGAAGTCTTTGGGACGATCTAGACTGGATTCCATTTGCATTGATCTTTAAATTGCACCTGTTGATGAAACACCAAAATGTCCATCTTTGAAAATGATATTCAAAAGTATGAATTTTAACCAATTCAAAGAAAATGAAATAATTACAGATGATCTTTTAAAGTATTTTTTTTCTCATAGATTTATATAATGTACCAATAAATACTTATCACCTATTAATCATGATTATTTTATAATACAGTGTTTTTGAAAGCAGTATTTAAGAATATAAAGGAATTTTTCCTTCGAGGAAGTTAATCTTTTTAAGCATTCAGATTATTTGCACTTTGTTTTCTACATTTCCAGGAGACATTATGCCTTCTGGTGTCTTGAAGGCTGTGGAGTTATGGGTCAACTACTTCTTTTGTCCTGAAAAAACTCAGCATCTCTAAGAAAAGTTCTTCTTCCACAGCCCCTCCTGACATTATTTTAAGGAAGCATGAATTATCTACTAGTTGATTTCTACAATTTCTCTCTCTGGAGATCTTCAGAAAAATATGCAAAAATATGGAAATAATTAAAATGTTTTCCTCTTTAGAAAAYGAATAATACTGTGAGTTTACTACTACATAAATCAATATGAAATATAGAAATAACACTATGAAAAATGGATTATAAAATTGTRATACAGAAAGTTCTTAGTTGAATACAAAAAGTGGCAACGTTGGAGAACAAGGCATCTCTTTTAGACTAGCATCAATCACCTTTCTACGTGCTCACTTCTCTGCTGGTTGCAAAACAAATCTCAGATCGCTAGCTCAGACTTAGAACTTAATCTTTTCAATCTTAAACTGAGTTTTAAATCCTCCATCTGACACTTGAACAAAGAAATCCCAGTCTACTGAGCACCTTAATTATTGACTACTCAGTGGTAGCTTTWGCTTTTCAGGAGCCATTTCACCCATTAGTCCATGTGTTTCACCAAGGTCAATACATTCTTATGAACATTTCAGCACATTAATGCTCACGAAAATATTCCTCATCAATTCTAATACCAGTCCATCTGCCGGCTCTTCCCCATTATTGACTGCTTTATGAACAGCAGAAGCTCAGTTCGCTCAAGCAATTCTTTGAAATTGTATTCTTAGTTTTCATTTACAAATTAATTCAAACTTTTTCATATCTGGGAAAGAACTGAAGGTATGTGCCTAATACAAAGCATGTTTCTGTACAAGAATATTCCTGTTCTCTCATGGAACTGTATGAACTACGGTGAATATTTTCACATAAACAGACTTTTTCTGACCTGGAAAAGACTATGGGATTAATTGAATTTTATGTAATGATGACTTAAAACTTAAATGTCATGTGAATGCATCCAATTTGTGTGGTCAAATCTTAATCATACTGCTTGCTCGTCAAGTAAACAAGGATCTGTAAGTATTACAATGGTATGGAACAAATGCTATAGACAGTGTGATCAAGAGTTGCATGGTCGAATTTAAACAATGCATTTTATTACATTTTTTTATTCTAAGCAATTTATTGTCTTCCAAAAGTGAAGCACTTATTTACAATTCATCAACTAAGAGTTGTGAATTTGTGCCTATCTTGCTTGAATGCACATTTTTTTCTTTCAGTACAGAACAGGTTAAAATTTTCTTATTTGTACATATTTCAACAGATAGTAACTTTATTTTAATTCTGTCATTTACTCTAAACTGACTATTTTTCAAGTATTAGGTGAGTATGCTCATTCAGAACACTTTTAAAATAAATGTAATTTTCTGTATTACATATATGTCAACCTTAATAGGCAAAGCTTTTTAAAATACAATTTTACATAGATTTTGAGCAGCTGTGTAGATTTAGAGAGCAATATATAGTATTCTTCTAACAGAAACCACTCCATCTGGTTAAGTGGCTCATTGCACTAATTCCTAATATTCACTCAAGAGGAGTAACTTAATAAACCTTCTATATTATAAAAAGCTTTAAAAATTCAAATTGAAAATCGTCTTTGTTCACAATGAACGGAAATATTCTTTTGTATACACTCACCTGCTTGTGATGCTACATGTTACATTTACCTGTTCTTTAGCTCTCATAGTAGCTTAATACAACATATTTGTAATTAATAATTATAATTCACTTGCAATGTGTCTGTCAAAACCTAGTCTATAATTCACTCCAGTAATTAGCTTTATTCCCCGAGTTGCCATTTGGTCAAAATCTAAGACACTGAAGTTATGAAGGTGAAGAAACCAAAGTTCTGTCAGTTGCTATTTCAATTTATAGAAACTCTCACGTTRCAGGTATTTTTCACTTAGGTATATATTTCCACTAGCTAAAGCACATGAAACATCTAAACTGCCTAACCTGTTCAGCAGCGAAGTCCCAACAGGCCACTGGAAGCCAGAAAGTTAACTTCAATTGCTTGATAAAATCTGTACAGAATAAATAAAAGTTGCTCAGAAGACTGACCTCTATACTTATCTGGTATCTTATTACAGTCTAAGTGATTTTTATTTCTGAAATTTTATTAAGCAGACATAGAGTTTTGATGTATGATGCATGTAGACTTCGGGATGGTTAGTCATCATTCAAATATACTTTTTCTCTTTTCCCAGCTTCATTCCATTAAAAATTAAAATAAACTCATCACTAGGCCTTAATACAGATACTTTATTTTAAAGTGAACAGAGTTAAAATAACTGAGGCCGTCTATTTGGTTTACTTTCTATTTCTTTCTGAAGAGTGGGGTTTTTATGCTTATATATATATGTGTGTATATATATATACACACACACACACACATACATATATAATAAATCATATACAACAACATCTTGCAATTATCTGTGTACATATTATACCTAATAATGTCTTTTAAACTTACTTAATTTAATGACAAGTGTTTTAAAAAATTAATAACTTTAAATAATAGCTATTTTTTTTCTAAATTCAATGAACTATAATGACAACCGTAAAATTTTATATTGTGTCTTAAAAAGGCTTATGACAGAATTGATGGGCAAAAATGGCTATGATAATCAAATAACCATAGCAAGTAAACACATAATAAATTCTAGGCATGTGKATACATTAAAATCTTGCTTTAAAGCTGACTCATTATTACTTTCAAGTGATGAAATATTAAAACTTCTGAACTTATACTTCAAGAGAGAACTAAGATATCTCTCCATTGATTCATGCAACAGTAGTATAATGTCCTTCTAGAATTATCCAAATCACCAATGTTTGTTTTTAGCAGTAAGCGTATCTGAATAGATTTAATCTGTGTGAAATAAACATCAATAAGGTCTTTAGCAAATGACACTCTTTGATTGGATTGAATTTTATCACRGTTAAGTATGATAAATGTTAGCCTCTACTTTATATCTTCCTGGAGTTCYATCAAATCTAGATAAGAACATATATATGTGGGTGTATATATGGGRTGTATACACACAAACCATRTATACACACAAATATATATACATGTATTTGTAAGAGAACCATAATGTCATAATAAAGAATAGGAGACCTGGTATAGAGCACAATAAATATATGTTACAACTGAATGTGTTTAACGACGTATGTAGCTTTATCTTATAGAGAGCATAGAAGCATCTTTAGATATCATAAATAAGCTTATAAATAAGTTACCTAAATATACATATCTACATCTAGCCTAGATGTTTGCTAGATATCTAGTTCCTCATCTAAGTTCCTGAAAGCTCAWATAAGATGTTTAAACATTTGTGTCTAGAATCATTTGAGATTCATAAGATATATAGGACATTAAGTAGATCCAAAAGCTATTACAGCACCTACGGGTGACTCATGTCTCAGAACAGCCGCTAGAGAGCAAGAGATACATTAGAGCATTTCAAACTGTGGTGGGAGTATAGAATTTAAATAATAAGTGAGATACAAAGATGAAATTTGAGTTTGTTCAATAGTTAACAATTGTGGTGCAGCAGCATATCAGGTCTGCGGCTGATGCACACATTGTCACACTTAGTCACTAATTCCCTGGATGGTCCAGGAACTCCATAGATAGTCATCTGCACAGAAAATGAACTAACTTGAGATACGGTGATTGATTGARCTCCTAGCTGCAAAATACTTCACAGCAGAATATTTGATGAGTTGTTATAGATACTCCCCTGGTGGCAATTTTCTACCTTCCCAAAGATTCTCCCCCAGGCAGCTCCTGCCGTGCTTCAGTCAACTGATAGGCATCAGTTGTATGCTTAAACATACAAATATTGTGTTGATTAAGATGGAGATTATAACCATCATATATATAAAAAAAAAAGTGCACAGATAAAACACTTGTGAGTAGTCTGCATAAACTGTTCCTGAAGATACAGAAATGGTGATAGAGGATAGGTTTTTATAATTAGTTAAGAAGGTTCGTAGAAGTTTTGTAGGTATTTTAAGATAATCGGTAAAGATATATCATGCAGGTGTTTGGTCATGCAGGACCATGGCCCACCTGCATTTAAGAATTCACTAGAAGTACTGCTCAGGGAGTCTTGCCCAATCCAGATGAAGATGCCAAGGTAAATACCCTTGCAATGAAGACTCCTGTCACCATTAGAGAGCAACTAACAGTTGGTGAAATTCTGACTGAAGTTCGGGAGCTGAATTTCCCCTCAGTGATCCTGTGCGCTGTGTGAGTCCTAYTGTCTATGTCTCCTTTTTGTATTGCACTCTCTACTCCAGGTTTCCTTTGCTGTAGCTCCTCAAACAGATTCTCTTGAAAGAGAAGAGAAATCTCCCACTCCCCATCCTTCCCACTGCTGTGGGAGCTATGAATCAGCAACCCACTTTTGCCCAATCACAAATTTTTAACAAAACCATGCATAGATGGGTATACCCATATGTTTATATGTGTACATGTCCATACCTATACACCTATATATATACATATATACATAGTATATTAAACTGTATATCAGTTGGTATGCTTATAGAAACATATTTCTTCTCTCATTTCTAATATCCTGGTAAGATATCCTGAGTACTCTTATTTAGGTACATAGTCTCAAATCTAATAGCTAACTTGTTTTCAATAAGACTACAAAATTCTCAGACAGTACATCTGTTTTTCTGAAGAAAAGATAGCCAGAGGTACAGTTTGAACACTGTTTATTTGTCATCTGACACCCCATCTCAGATCTGAACTATTTCGAACTGACTTGCCAGGATAAATGCTCCATAGAGGCTACTAGCCCAAAATAATAGTAATACAAGTCAATCTATGCCACCTTAGGCTTCAGATTCAGGGACTGGTTCCTAGTTTGTTTATTAATTAACATAATGGAGAAAGCCAGACTGTACTTTTCCCCCAGGACTTCAGGTATACGTCAACATCAACACTTTTGGCGTAGAAGGCAGCTATTCAGTAGCTACCAAATCAGCTACGACTCTGCAATAGTTCTCATGAGAAATGAGCAAAAATCTAAGTAAGCAAGGAAACAGATACTCCTTGTACAGGTAAAGGAATACATTGTTTTTCTTAACCTGTCCAAAACTTCGTGGTGTAAGGGTTTCTGCAAAAAGGTTTAAATTCAGATACATGTGTACACACATATGCACACACTCATATATTTATATTTAATCAACCTCTTGAATAGGTTTTCCTCTCTATTTGCTGTAAACAGATACTACAATTATTCATGAACAAACTATTAACATGATCTGAGGCAGTTTCAGTATCGGTCATTTGATGCTATTTACAGGGTTGTTTTTCCTTCAGTTTACTAAAGACTTGCCAAATTCAAACTTGGTCTTTCAGTTTGTAGTAGAACTACACAGGTGATGCACTTTGCTCAGCATATGTTCTCCTCTGGACGTTTCAACATTCTCCACATGCTTTTTCTTCTGCTTTAGTTGGTACAATGCATACTTTATCGCTGTCAGCATTTTCTTCTTAATTATGTCTTGTTAGATCAAATATGGACATCTGTGCAGTCTTAAGCATTATGTGAAGAATTGTTTCTGGGATAGATTCCCATATGCATGGCTTAMAACTAAGCTATTATACTAGTAGTGCTCTACACTAGAATAATTTTGATCAACCCTCACTGCTGTTATAAATTCTGCAAATGTTGAAGAGAAAATGGATATTATACAAAGATTTGAAAGACAACATCTGTGGACAAGCTGTACAAATGGTACATTTTAACTTTTGTCATAGCTATGCAATGCAGCTGACAAGTGTAGTTCATTATTGCTTTTCTTAAAAGTGCAATTCCACACAGCAAGTAAGTTTTCAGTCTTTTGGATAATCCAAAAGAGAGCGAGAGAGGAAGAGAGAGAGGGAGGGAGGGAGAAAGAAAGGAAGAGAAAAGGAAGGAAGGAAGGAAGGAAGGAGAAAAAATCTAGAAATGGAGAGAGGAACGGAAGGAAGGGAGGGAGGAAGAAAGAGAAGGAGGATCTTTATATATGAAGGAAGAAGAAGAATTGAAATATGGAGTAAAGATTTTTACTAATTTATTTGTTGACCTCTGAAACAGTGAGAGATTCATCTGCTGCAATATCCGAAGTTCTTTTAGCCTATAATAACTGAGCACAGTCTTCTTGTAGTATGACTGTCTGGACCAAAGAACAGAAGTAACCTTTCCAAAGGGACTTGGATTGATTTTGGACTTGCATGGATTTTGAGGAAAAGTAGGAAAAAGCAATTATGATCATTGACACAGAAGACTATTTTTCCCAAAGATGATGCCTCTAATGAAAAATGACTCTATTTTTCTAATGATAATATAAAGCTGATAATGCTTACCCACATTTTCAAATGCACTCACATCCACAGATGTAAAAACATTAGTTAAGCACAAGCCATTTGGGGGTGAAGCAGCTAATCAATCATATTTTCTGAATATACATTCCAGCTCAGAGACTAACAAAATTGTACTATTTCACCAAAATATATTATGAAAGTAAACTGCAATATCTACCTATACACAATTTATTTCGCCATACAGCAGAGATATTTTAGTAAGCACTTTGAAAATGCAGAAAGTAATATTAACTTTGCAAATAGCAGCCAAAATACTAAATATGTCTCAGATCTGTGGATTTCTCCATTTAAAGAGTATTACTTAGGAAGCAGAAAAGAGCATGTAATGGAAGAGGAAACATTGGTCAGATAGCACTGAATATGAAGAACATTAAAACAAATGAGCTTATTTCAAAACTGAAATTGTAGTCAGATTTGTTTTCATGAAAATTTGAGTTAGTTCAAAATTAAACTTTTCTATGAAAAGGGCTTATTTGAATTTGTTGTCATTCTTGTGTGAAAAAATAAATAAATTGCAAGTGTTCAGTGTTCCTAGAATATATTAAACAAATTTTTAAGTGTGACATTAGTTTTTTCTAGTCTTTAATTAGAGCTTTAGAGTGTTCTTTAATTATTCTCAGAAACTTTAAAAATGTAAGGAATCAAAAAAGTCCCTATCCAGGCAAAATGTCATAATTGGTTCAAAGACCTTTTAGAATATGCAAAACTAGCAATTTATGTTTTCCACTCAATTTAGGACAGATAAAATTAAAACCTTTAAAAATTTTCTGCATAAATTCCTGGAAAGATATTCATTTAGCACACACATACAGCAAAGTAGATAGTAGGAAATGAGAAATAAGATATTTAATTTGTTAATTAGAATCATAGAATCATAGAATTGGTAAGGTTGGAAGGGACCTCTGGAGATCATCTAGTCCAAACTCCTGCTCAAGCAGGGTCACTTACAGCATGTTAGACAGGGTTGCAGGCAGGCCGGCCTTGAAGATCATGTGCACAATACATTCTAAATAGACATTTTTAAGAGAGCTCTTAGATTTCAGCTGCCACTTTAGGAAGGAGACGGTCTCCCACAAATTCTGTGTCATATCTGTGAGTTCAGAAAAGATGTCTCAAACACCCTGGATACCTAAAGCCTGGGAGCTAGTCAGGATATCTTGTGGAGCCTGAAATAGGACTACAGGTTACTGAACCAAATCTTAAGTGATTTAGTACTCGTAGCCCTCAGAAACTATAGAATTAATAAATACAATCCTCTCACAACATTGCATGGCCTCACTTTCCTGTTAAAATTTCACTCTTGTCCCTGCTGGGGATTTACTTCAGGAAAACAAATCTGGTCCTCAATTTGAGAGGATCCAATTAGTTTGTATTCACATTAACCAAGTCTGACCCTATCTAGATTGGACTAGCTGCATTCATACTTTATACCACATAGAGCAGATATTCTGTGGGCTCTTCATGTTTTTCCTGTGGCCCTCACACAATTTGTATGTTTTTTTTTTCCCCCGAGTGAATAAAATGAGAGATATCACAGCTCTTTTAGTGGTTATTTTTATGACATGGTACTGTCATAAAATGTTGCAGGTCATGAGATTTACAGGATGGAAACCAAGCCTGCTGGTATAATATTATAGTACTGCCTCAGATGGAGGGAGCCAAACCTGACATAGTGTTTCCTGTACTGTTCATATGTTACTGAAGGGAACAATATCCTGAATCACGCACAGGTTTCCTATCTATTGAAATACGTGAGGATAACAGATAACTGTGGGAGTCATAAAACACTCAGTAGAGAAAATAATAGGATAAAATCACATTTAAAATGTTAATTGAATAAGAAGAATATGAAGTGGAATATTCAGAAAAATATGCCAGAAAATAAAAATTCTTGAAAGGTGCCAATATTTTATTTTTAGGTCATTGAAAATGTAATTAACTAGAACTTAATGATATTACTGTCTAGAAAATAATTTTGATGAACAACTTCATAAAATAATAGAACTTGTGATCCTGAGAAAAAACAGTTTTTGCAGCAGCAGAATACGCTACACATGCACAAACATTCACAAACCCAGGCTCCATCAAGCTCAGAGAACTGGCAGGAAAGGTGTTCTGGCATARCTATCCGGAGGAAAAAGCAACTGAGGGCAGATGGTAGTTTCTTTCTGAAAGAGATAGTATAAGAATCTGTAACAGAAAACTATACAGATTTGTATGCAAAAGAATAAAGTATAGTAAGGATGAAAAGTGCTTTTTCAGGAACTAACTAAATAAATGAATTTCATCAAATATGAAAGAAGGTTGTTTCTAGATGAGTAAAAAAAAGCATAGTGTATCTACAGACAAAAACTGTCAGACTAAGGCACAAAAATCTGAGTAACATAAAAGCTCTGTTAATTGTGGAAAACATGAAGTGCTGAATGTATTGYTTTTGTGAGAACTATAGCTAATATTAATAGAAACTTGGTAAGGTTAATATTAACTTAGATATCAAAAGCACAAGCTGAAATATGGAAAGAACATATGACCATACTACAGGTATGTAAGTAAACACAGTCTGATGAAGTCTGCCTTATAGTGTTTTTGAAGTCTTTTCCTATGAAATGGGGGTAACTATTTTCAAGAATTCAAACTCAGAATCTTTTTTTACAAACGTGAATGCAAAGAATTATAACCAGCCAAATTTTTATAGTGTAAGAAATATTAAAACAAAATATTAAACAATGAGTTTGTAATGACTGAGGATATATTGAGGATTCCAGAGTTAAAAGAAACAAGTAACATTAATTTCTCATTCATAAATTCTACCACAACAGTAATGTCTCTTCTCTTTGATAAGCAGTGTTATCTATCTTGACTTTATTAAAGCTTTTGATGCATCACTTATGCTATTCTCATTCACAAAATGAGGCTTTTTTCCCAATTAATAGTTATTATAAATAATATGGTGTTTTAAAATAATTCATTACATTTGAATTTAACACATATGTCTCTCTTTCTCCTCAAGGATTAGGTATTGTAAAATATTAAGCTTTTAGTTACACTTTTCATTTCAGGAAAACATAATTATGTTTTTAAATTTTCATTAAAATTTCATTAAAWTTTTTTTGTTTCAAACACTGAGCAGGAATATTTTTGCCGTTTAAAAAAATGCAAATGACAGATTTCAAATGTTCTGCAGTACTGATGTTTAAATTTTTCACAAAGCACACAGGAAAAATACTTCCTGCCTGAAATGAATCAATTTTAAAAAATGGTACAGTTGCTACAACTCCAGGAGACTCAAATAAATGCCAAGTACTGGGAATCATCATTTCACTAAGAACCAAACTATTGCTTCTCTATTGAGGAGGAGGAAATAAAAGAGGCTGTTCACAATTGTTGATCATGACAGCTGTCAGACCATAATACTAATTCCCTGCTCAGTTTGACCTCTATCTGGAAAGAAATATGATCCAGAGGAAATTTGTACAAGGTAGATACATAATTGGTTGAAAAGCATCCTTCAAATAGTTAGCTATAGTATACKCTCAAAGTTAAAGGTTATACAGTTTCAGATGTCACAGGGGTCTCCCTTGATTCCTATGCTACTCACTAATTTATAACGCTTTAGATAATCATAAAGAATACTCTAAGTGCTTTGAGTGACTAGATTATAATTCAAAATTATCAAACTCCATAAATTTTAATATTGATTCATTCATTTAAAATATCTAAATGAGAAATAATTGGTCTGAAATAAGATGAAATTCCTTAGAATAATATCTTCAAGGCTATGTTCTAGCAAGAAAATATCCTGAGGCAATAAGGCATGTACATGTGGGCCTGTAGTGTTAAGAGATGCTTGAGAGAAGTAATATTGCTTCCTGAAGCAAAATAATTGCACCAGTAAGATGAAGCACTCAGCCTGCAGAGAATGAGGTATGAATGGTGCCACTCACTTAGAAGAGGGAGAATGAGGACCATAATGTAAAAAAAATTGGGGAAATTTAGGAAATAAAAATTAAAAAGGAAAAGAATTATAGGACTATTGCAAAATGAGAAAAATATTATTCTGGAAAACATTAATGACAGTATTGTCTAAAATACAACGGAACTTATATGATATTCAGCTCATTGCAGGAATTCTGAGGTCAGTTTCTGGCTTCTTTCCTCTGGAGTTAAAAGTACAGTGAAAAGCGATAGCTTTATTTCATTATGCCTTTCTGGCTTTTGCAGACAKTCCTAAACACATGGTGTTTGTGTCCAGACTAGCATGGGGTTATCCAGCTCCAGTCTAAAATCTCCGTTACCATGTTGAATTGAGCTAATTAGCCCAGATTCTCAAGTGTATTATCAAGCTGGCAGCAAAAGAGGTTTTGAATCAAAGCTAGATCACGTCAAGCCAGCTTGGACAGGCAGAGCATGCTTGGGTCTGTTTGCAAGAGGCCACACAGATATGTTTCTGGAGTGACTGGAAATAAAGGAGAATAAACATAGTAAAATGAATTATGGAAGTTATGAAAACAAAGTGGAAAGAAAATGCTTATGAAAATAAAGAAAAAGAAAATGTTTCAATTTATTGCCTATAGCATATCAAAAACCTTATCTTTCAAAATAATTTCATTTGATGAATAGAAGCGAAAAAAAATCACTAAAAACTAATGCATTTTTTTTAAATATAAGATTCCTTCTTTTCTAATTATTTTTTCCTTCGAAGGTATTGAAATATTATTCACTAACCAGTCCTGAGTAACATTCTTCAACATTTGCTCTAGCTGTGTAAAAGCCATCATTTAATTTTAACAACATARTAGTTGCTACAATAAAATCAAAGGACAGGGATAGCTTTCTTCACATCCTGAAAACAACACATAACAACTGTTTCAAATTCTTGACTTTTCACTTGAGTTCAGCTGCAGGTATGCTATAATTTCAATTTTTTTCTTTGACAAATATAGACTTTCTTCTGTCATTTCTTCTGGCTAAAACAGTCAATAAAGAATGCTTAGATTACCTCCAGATACTGCATTATACRCAGGCCTTTACTTCAGCAGTCTCACAATTCACAATTCTTAATCCCTAAACACCATCTGCTATTGCTACTCAGCAATTTTTTTTTTCTGTTTGGCTCAAAATAGCAATAGAAAGCCATTCACTTGAATAAACCCTACACGGGGGAGGGGGGGAGGGGGTGGAATAAAAAGAAAAGAATGAAGAAACAGGACTTTAAAACTATTTTATTCTTCAATAGACTGCATACCTTTTTTTGAAATTTCTATTACCTTCTAGGGTAATGTCTGGGCTGAATCATAGAGAGTGCAACCCAGAACAGTCAGTGTCTCAGTAGTTAGAACATTAATTCTGTACATATTCATTAACCTGAAGACCTTAGGAACATATTAGGTGAATGAATTAAATATATGGATATGATTTAGTTCCAGTTTGTAGACAGCTAAATTTAAAATCTCAGCTCAATTAAACATCTGATGTCATTTTAGATGCTTTAAAGTATCCTAGCAGCCTTCAGCTACTTCTTCAAAAGTAACACACTCTTGTCTTATGTCACATGACTTTAGAGAACCCTGCTTGACAAAACACTTTTATTTTCAGTATCTTTGTTTTCATTTTATCCCTGAATGAGACCATTTCAAGCATCCTGCAGTGTAAATTAAGTCAATTTAATTAAAGATATTTCAAATGACTGAGTTACTTTGAATAGTATGAATTGCTGACACATAYGTCCTAAAAGTACATGCTTCTGTACRAAAGCAGATTTTTTTCATTGTAATTATTGGGTCTATCTCAAGGATTAGGTAATTAAAAAATCTCTTACAATAAATAAGGTCCAGAGTCTGTCCCAAGTCTTCCTCACTGAGGCAGATGAGGACTGTARAGCATCACAATAGTTTCATAATGATGCAGAAGAACAGAAACCCCAAAGATTCTTCTCCTTAAGAGGAGAGATAGTTAAGAGCCAGAAGAAGAGYGTTAGTGAGACCGGCTGACTAACAATAAGACTTTACAATCATATCATACAATGAGATTATAGTTCAATTAGGCTGCCCACACACAGACACCTAGAGCTATTTGAGATATGCCCCGTGCCTCTCAAGAGCACTGGGARACTCCAACTTTCAGAAGTAGCAGCTGGAGGCTAGATTAGAAGTCTTACAACATCTTAAATTGTACTGTATGCTTACTAAGTCCAGCTAAGTTTGGTCCAAATTGTGCCTCTCTCCATAAAGAGAGCATATAATACTTATCTTAGATTCGATCTCCTAAAATTATCTGTCTGAAGTAGGTGAATTCCATTCACAGGACTCAATTTGGTTGCTCCCACATACAAGTCTACTGTCACTGGAATAGCCATATATTATTTCACCTTGCCTCAAGCTGCCTCTAMAGAGAGGATTGGGTCTCTGGTAGGTTCTGTGTAAGATCATTCCTGTGTTGATATCTTGAATAGTCCGGGAAAATCTAGTGATTCCACATGGCTTGTAAAGCCAGGTGAACCCAGAATTTGTCAAATCCAGTCAGAAGTGTCTAAGACAACTAATAAAATGTAGGAAGGCTAACTCAGGAGGGATAGTTGCCATCAGATTTCTCCATCCACTAATATTCTGCTCCAGCAGAATTAAATATGATTTGTATAGTTTCTCCCACACATGCCCRGGTATCTCTCACCCAGAATTGAAAGGGATTAAGGATTACATATTTGACTCCCAAAATRTGTTAGTGAATTTAGTACTCCTTTAGTTCCTCAGTAATTTTGGAGGTTTGAATTACATGAATTTTACTTAGGACAGCAATTGGTTAAAAAAATATTTTAAATTTCCATGAGCTATTTGTAGAGTGTATAAAGTGTATGTTAATACATGGATTTATCTTGAAGTCCACCATATTTTCATTCCATTCTGTCTTATGTTGTATGTTGCTAATTCAGGATTAATATAATGTCAGAATGACCACAGGAAACTGTTTCTTTTTTCTCTCATCTTGTCTAGCAGTGATATGTTAATTTTTTAAATAAATTCTGTTAAATGGATTATCACTTCAAGAACTGAAGTCTAGCATTTACGGTTCAATTACAAACTTTGTCAAGTGACATTTTCATTCATCTGTCATGTTGGTCTCAACTGTTCAAAGTAAAATAGGAGATGGAGATAAGGGCAACCTCTTTTCTCCTTGGCCCTAGACATAAAACTTAGAGGAGAAGCTAGTTAATATGCACATAAAATGGTCTTCAACATAATGACTTTTATACAAAACCTGTTTTTCACAAGATACAAGTCCTCAAAATTAGATTCATGTGCAAAGGAAATGCTATTGTTCTTCTTTCAGACTCATGAGGCAAAGCTGAAGTCAATTTACCTACTCTAATGTAAAACTTGAGTAAGCAAAGAGGATTAGATCTAATTTCTTCTTAAATCTTATTCATATGTATATATTTGTGTGTATGTTTGTGTAGAATATGTATGCTTACTTTAAGTCATGAAAAAKTACATGAGAAAAACAATTGCAAAGCATACTCAGGCACTGAAAAGTTYTGGCAGAGATATTACAAGCTGCAGCAAAATTGAAAGATCATAGAGCAACTGTTTCTTGCAAGGCTGAAATTAAGACAGGAAGAAATGCTGAGTTCTCTATTAAATTTCAGTTTTAAAAGAAACTACTAATTACCCATGTTTCAGATTATGTGTACGCACAGGAATCAGCCAACCAGGGTTTGCCAGTTTACCTAAGAAGGAGTATAGTAACTGATCTCATAGTGATAAAAGGCTTACCAAAAATCAATCAATAAAACAAACAGAAATGCATTATTTAGTTTGTTTGCAAAAGACAAGGAATACAGATAAATAATGAACACAAAATCAGAGATTTTATTGGTGTTATGGCAAGAGAAATTAGCTCTAAGCATTTCTTCCACTCAGTAGTAAAGTAAATCTAGGACTAAAATTAGATGAATAATACAGCAGATGAATTTGGCACTTGGTAATCAGTACAATGTCCTAAATGGAGATTTCTGATGTTGCTGTAGACTATCCCCAATGCTCTTCAACTGTCTTTTCAGAAAGGTTTGTGTCTGTAAGTACTGCCATATTTGTTGCTCTTATGGAACTGTCTCAATGTACCTAAGATTTCTTAAATGTTATTAAGGCACCTAAGTTTAGGCAAATAGATCAAACCCTAGACCTTTTTAATGTAAGTATCTACATTTGAGTAAGAATGGGATTGAGCTACCTAAACTTAGAGCCTTTCCTTATTTTAAGTGTGCTAAAATATCCAGCATTTGCTGATCTATAAGGATGAAGGTCAACCATAGTCCCAGGGTAACATCAGCCAGGCCTGCACAGACGATGTTGACCCAAATATTGCGTGTCATTAAACCTCAATTTTATCAACTGAACCCTCCTTTAGGTGTCTAAACTATCATTTTGGTAGAATAYGTATGGCCAAATTCAGTTACCTAAAAAGGAGTGTCCTATTTGAGATGATAGTCTGGTATATCCCATTTCCAGATGCTRCTCCAGGAAAGCATAGATGGCCTATGTCATGTTATAGCTTCTTCTAGGTATTTTGGATACTCCATGGCATCTCACATCACAGTATGTGCCTGCATTTCAGCAACAGAATAACATTACCTGACTCACACTCACACGCCTACGTATAAACACTTAAATTTAGGTCTAAAATCTAGTGATGAGTCCCACCCTAAGCCTCAGTTCACTTCCTTCACCTTAGGCGTCTAGGTTACTTGGACTGGATGCATAAATTTTAGGTAGCTAGARTTATCTGTGACAAATTTCACAATAAGAAGCAAACCYATTAGATTATCTCTCAGTCTATTAAGATTATATATCTAATATAGCTCAAATAATTTTTACATTCTTACACTTCTGCTGAATTATGTTGATTCTTTATACTTTATATCAGTCAAATAATAAACAACTACTTATTAAAAAAACTTTTAGAATTTAGATTAATTRTTGTAGAATAAGCTGTTTTATATTTCTAAATATTTGTACCATCTACAGAAGTCCTTCAGAGAGGAATTAATTTCAAAAGAATACTTAATTTTTAATTAAACTATTAAAAGTAAAATATTATGGTAGAAGTGTTATTTGTTCCTAATTCCTTATACTTGCAAGCTCAGTATCTATTCTCTTAAGCTTGTGTTTCTAGTGAGATTATTAYACAATGAAAATAAATTTGGATTTGTTAACAGAGTTGATTTAATATAAAACATTTTTCTATATATTAAAAAATAAAGAAAAAAATAAAATATACTTTACAGTACTTTTCAGACCCATTTTAGTGCACAGCACTAGTAATTATTTGATTAAAATCAAGTCTGACATGTTGATAATATTTTAATTAGTAATACTTCTATGACTTGCTGGGAGGTGACATGCTAATTTTGGCATACAGCTTCAGAGACTGGCTGGGAAGCAGATGGAGCTAACTTGTAAAGAGRTCTCCCTCCTGCCTTCCATTTTTATGGTTTGTAATAAAGGAAAGCTTCTTAATATGCTTAGAAAAAGTGGCATGAGTTCTCTTTTTATTCTTACAGCATTATGGCAGGATTGTAATTTTGGCTTGCTAGTTTGCCTTAGCATTTACAAGCACAGCACAGGCCTATAAAACAACTAAACTTCTATTTAACAAATATTTTAAGATAATTCTACTCTATTTTTTAACAAAATAGATCATCCTTCCATTCAATTCCACGTTTCTGGAGTTCCTCTCTTGTCATTGGAAAAAAACAGAGATTCACACATTTTCTGAACAATAAAAATAAATAAATAAATAAAAGAGTTAAAAACTTAAGATTACCCCCTTTCCTCTCTGACTTTCTATAGATTACTTTTAGTTGAGGACTAGATATTATGCAATAGTATGCTTTAATTAATCATGAAGACRTGTGCATCATTAGAGAGACAGAAATGTAAGTAAAAAATGAATCTTATGACTCCTAATAACAAATTCATTATAGATATCCTTCTATTTCCTTTTGTTCCCTCTTTCATCTTCTTCATCTCTTCTCCCTTCCGTTCCCTCGCTTAACATATATRTGCCCCTCATTTCTGATACTTTTTTCTCCATAGTCATAACTAATTGGAAAGTTATACTCTATCACATGTGCAAAATGTAACAGTTCTGAGTAATATATCTTCTGAAAAATTCAGCTCCATCTGTAATTTATTGTTTCTGATATTTGCCTAAAAAATAGAAAYATCTCTTGTAGAACAACAAAGCGCATAGAAAAAATCAATCTGCTAAATTAATTGAGTCAATAACACACAATAAGCCAGAAACTATGATAACTGTCAGCTTCTATCAAAAGATAATAGTTTTGCTATAAATATAAAATGACATGATATTTTTTTCAAGTGTTCCCTGTTGGAACTAGTCTAATAACTATGTATGTTCATAATGAACAGATAAAGCCCTGTATGATAACACAAAACTACGAAAATACATACTTACTGAATAATTAGAAGCAATATTGCTCATGAAAATCTCTTTTCAGAGAGAAAATATATACTTTAAAATGTGAAAATGAGTGACACGATTGTTTCCATTTCATGTCTGAAAAATCAGATAAATCATTTTAAATACCGCTCTTTCTTAGAACATAGAAGAAACAGTGAAAAGAAGTGAATATACGTTCTCCTGGTCTTCAGCTGGATTTTGTCATTGCATGAACATGTATGTGTTGCATTGCTTTTCTGATAAGTTAAGTCATGAAAGGTTCAGGAGAAGGACTTCTGTGTACTCTAAATGACAATTATACCTGTTGTGTGTTCTTACAATAAATATGTAACAAACTGATGATTCTTATCACCTTTTATGGTCAAAAACCATAAGGGCTCTCTAGGCTAGAATGATCATTCTTGTGTTAGGAATCTGTTCTGAGGARACTTGTTCAGGGAGTTTTTCTTCTTTAGTCAAGAAGAATTTGTTCTTTAAAGGACAATAGTTTGTTATAAATACCATTCCAGAACAGCATGAAGAATTGTTGTCGGTACGTAGCCTATCATGTCCCTGCATTAGGAAACTGGTATTCTTTTSCTCTCAGCTTCTGAGGCAACAAAGGTCCCCCTGTCCTTTTCAAGATCACGTAAGAGATCTTAGGTCTATAAAGCCCTCACGTAAGAGATCTTAAGTCTATAAAGCACTTTGTATAAAGGCATAAGGTCAGACTCATTTACCCGAGTTTAGGAATACCTTCTAGATTGAAGCTTTCTTGCTCTGTGAAAGGTTCAAGCACAACACAGCAAGCTCATGACTCGAGAATGCAGTTTATAACTTTTTTTTGTCAATTGGAAAGATTTCTCAACTATTTTATATACCTACATTCTTTTCCCTTAACTCATTTGTTTTCATTTGCTCCTCCTCGCCTAATCTTTCTCATCGCCTCACTATGCMCTCTAGATTTACACTCCCATTTCCGGTGAATGGTACATAGGTTTGTAAGCTGCTCTTGCTTGTAATTGTGCTRGATGCAAATGAAAGAGAGGAACTATCTTTAATAAAATAAACTACTTTGTTTCCTAAAAAAAGGCTATTAGCAAATGACAGACATTTGAATSTAAGCCAGTCTGTTTGAAGTTGATGAGGTAGGAAGGCCAAATTAAGAAGAATGTTTACATGAGGCTAAAAGGATATATAAGATTTTAATTAACTAAACAAAGCAATGTTACATTTTGTGGAAGTTATAAAAACAGGCAACTCTAGAGGCAAGCATAATATAAGAAATGAAGGTAAATCAGGAGTTCTCATTAGACTTTGCTTAAATTACAGCCCTTCAGCTGTATAAGTTTTCAGAAACACAGAATTTAAATCACTGGTTTGTTAACATCAACCTTATATGTCAGGGGCAGGTACTGCACAGCCTTTACAGTAGCATGTTAATTCTACCATAGGGAGAAATGAATTGCACTTGAGATTAGTGCTTTGATATCAATTTGACAAGATTATAGAGATAAGTTAAACAGTGCTTATGGAAAATGGAGTCTCAATACTAAAAAATATTTGTGACTGTCTTTTCAGGACTGTGTTCTGAGTCTCGTAGATCATTAGCCATTTGAATGAATAGACACGATGAAGTCTAACGAAAACTTCTGAGCAGATAGAAAATGGAGTCTTTTGCTGATTTATTTCAATGGAAAATATCATTTAAAGAGAACAATGAGCAATATAGTAGAAAAAAACTGCATGGACTATTTTGTGTTGGAAGATTTACAGCTACAAAATGGTAGAAATGCAAACACACTAGAGAACCTAAGATGTGCTTTTTATAATTGCATTGCTTGGTTATGAAGAGTCTAAAAATACACAACTAAATAAAATATGCCAACTACATATTCATCTTTAAATGATGACTATCACAACAGAGTTCAAATCTCATGATGTCAGAAAACTTGATTTAGCAGTCAATGGCATCTGAATGAAAGAATATTCTACTGTCATCTTGAAAAAAAGGCAGGATTTGTTGATAAAACAGAGATTTTATTTAAAAGTAAAGGAGAAAGTTATATAGCAAAACAGAGATTGGTTTTCATTAACAAAATCTCTACATTGTTCAATTTCTTAAAAACCTGCTCAAGTTCTAGTCCCAAGATAAAGCCTTCACATGATATTAACCATTGTATTACATACTAGTAGCAGATTTGCAGCTCATTAATTCCTTCCCTGTTGCAACCATCAGTGAGTTATAGAGAAGAATGGATCTATAGATAAACTTACTGGGGAAAAAACCCTGAAGACAGCTAAATTAGCACACAGCAAAGGGAATAATTTCAGAAATACAGAAGAAACATTCAATAAGTATGTAGGCAGCCATAACTATGGAAAACAGCTGATTTATTAGTTATTGAAGAAAGCTACAAACACCTTGGAATTTTAAAATGTGGCCATGTTGCTGTTAAACAGCATGATCTGTGTAACAGAGCACAAAAAGTCATTTTTTAAATTTCTGAAATCCAAAATTGGTGGAAAGTAAAAAACATTTGGTCACTAAATTATCTTATCCAAGATTGTCTAACAGTACTGGTAGAATACTTTTGATTCTGGAGAAACTAATCCACTTAGGCAAAATGACCAGAAGGGAATTTGCAATAGGTCTAATAATATTTCTGACTAATAGTAAGTTTTTTKGGGAAAAAAAAATGATTACAGGTTTTGCCTCCTTACAGAGCATGATATATTTTCTAAGTATCTCAAGGACAGCACAACAATGTTTTTCATATTGTTAATTTAAAATTATGAAAAAGAAAGAAAAAAAATAAGCAGAACACGTGAAATATTGTAAGCAAGGAGGGAGAGAGCCAACAGATGGAACATGTACAAAAAAAGTTTTWAGAAATCTGATGGTCTTATCGGTTACTAATAACTCAGTGAAAAACATCAACTCAGTCCCTTATTAAACTGAGCAAAGAGTAAGACTTCTCACATAAGCAAGTTTTGAAACAGATAGACTTGGAAAATGCRACTTAAATAGTAGATTTGAGATTCTGACCCACCACCAGATAAACTGGAGCCTGAATCCTTCTCCATTCAGGAGACCTTAGGTATCATTACTAACAGGAAGAAAAAAAAAAGAAGCAAATGAACACCTGGCTAAATTAACATAGTATTGTGTATTGCAGACCAAACAGTCACTGACAGACATTTTAACCAGAGTTTTCAGATATGTTCGATATATTTGCTACCCTTTATGATCTAATCTAGAGTTCATTACAAATGATTTTTCTTTAATATGAAGCTATTATAATCCATGTAATTGTCTTTTGTATTATTAATATAAAAAAACAATAAATAGTGTTTTAAGAAAGGATAATGGACTTCTACAAAATGACATACATGGTAATAGAAAATGGAAAATAATTGATGCCTAGCACCTGCCATGGAGAATAAAGAGGAGAAGGTTTTTGAAAATATAGCTCTTCTTACTTTCTTTTCCATCTGTAAAGTAGAAATATTAGAGATTTAAGAGAAAGACGCCAAAAGGAAAAATGTCTTCCTAGAACRTCTCCTGGGGGTTTTACCCCTCGCACGGTTTAGCAAAGTTAGGAATGAAGTTTTTTGCAGACAAGTTCTTGGCTGTCAGGTAAGGAGATGTGACTTGACTGATGATGCAAAATGAGAAGTGTTTGTATCTAGTACATTTCGCAGACTGCCTCTGTTGGGCTGCTTAGCAAAAATTAAATTTTGTGCTAAACAGCAAACACGAATTGAAGAATGAAGTAAAAAAGTAAAACCGTATTTACATTTTTTTTTTTGCAATATGGAATTAACAGGGTTCCAAAATTCAGCATGTGAAATGGTAATATTGGCTATTTGTTTATTAAAGTGGAAAGTTTCTAAATAAAACAGGATACAGAGGTGCAATCCTAAATGAAGCTCCAAAAGATACATACTAAACATATTACAGTTATAGAAATTATGACAACAAAATTGTTCTGTGGGAATCTGAGAAATGAAAACATTACATTTCTATTGATTCTCATGGAATTTTTCAACCATTATTTTGATTTTCTGCATGTTCAAATACTACTATAGATGAAGTTTTATGTCTGTATATAATTCCAAGTATCCAGGCCTCAGTATGTCATCTGTAGGTGATCTGCTTCTAATGGTCACTTGTAGTTGGTCTAGAGACTTTAATCCTCGTAATGTAAATGATTTCTCACTAACAATGGAAGAAATAACTTTTTCCTGTGTGCTGTTATACCTGTATCCTAAGTGGATCCCAAACTTTGTAAACAGTACTGATATAACAGTTTAAAAAGTTAATGTAAATAAGTCAATAACATCATATCCAAATAAAATAACTACTAAATACAATAATAATACAAATAAAATAATCTACTACTTAGTAGATTTTTGCAAAAAGACTCAGACAGAACAAATTGAAAAAAAAATAGTCTCTCTAGTCTCAGTCAAGTCAAACATTTGCWTACTAGGGAATCAAGCAGATGATGAATCCAGAAAAACAGTGGGTAGAGCAAACTGAACAAGCTAGCTGGGAATGAGTATGAAATAACCAAATAAACTACTATTGCAGAAACGGGAACCATACCCAACAACTTATGATTTACAGAGTGAAGGACAGGGAGAAAACAATAAGAGAAGGATCAAGATTACAAAGTGTCCTATAAATACAGATAACCTTTGTGTAGATATCCATCTGGATTTCAAGATTGTACTTGGTATAGATTTATTTTCATTGATGATGAAAATCTGGTGCTTGAGGATGACTCACTCTCAGCAGTAGCTCATTATAGGTTTACCCTATTACATCTCCATGTTGCTATGACAATATCTCCGAAATAGAGTTGGCTCAGATAAGTAGACAACGAGGTGGACTGAAAATTACCTAAACTACAGAGTGAAAATGKTTGTGATCAGTGGCACAAAGTTTAATAGAGTCTAGTCTTAAATGGTGTGTCCCAGGGGTCAATACTGGGTCCAATACTGTTTAACATATCCATTAATAACTTGAATTTTGGGACAGGGTACACTCTCAGCAAGTTTGCAGACAATGCAAAACTGGAAGCAGTGGTTAAAACACAAATTGGATGTGCTGACATTCAAATGGGCCTTGACAGGGTAGAGAAATGGACAGAGAAGAACCTTATTAAATTCAGCAAAGTGTGGAGTCCTGCATCTGGGGAGGAATAACCTGCTGTATCAGCACACACTGGGGACCACCTAGCTGGAAAGTAGCCTGGCAGAAAGGGACATGGGATTCCTGATGAACATCAAATTAGACATAAGCCAGCAATGTGTCCTTGTGGCAAAGAAGGCCAACAGCATCCAGGAATACATTAGGAAAAACATTGCCAGCAGCAGGACGAGGGAGGTGATCCTTCCCCTCTACTCAGCCCTAGTGAGGCCACATCTGTAGTGCTGGGTCCAGTTCTGGGCTCCTCAGTACAAGAAAGACATGGACATACTTGAGTGAGTCCAATGAGTGGCCACTAAGCTGATGAAAGAACTGGAGAGTCTCTCATAATCTAGAGCATTTGAGAGATCTGGGGATATTCAGCCTGGAGAAGAGGAGGCTTAGGGGATATAGAGGGAAGGAGGGTCCGGGAGAGCTGGTTGCTATTCAAACACCACTTCCTCCAAGCTCAAGAGTGGTGCATCCCTGTGAGTAAGAAGTACAGCAAGAGAGGCAGGAGACCTGCATGAGTGAGCAAGGAGCKCTTGGCCAAATTCAGACAGAAGAAGAAAGCACACAGAATGTGAAAGAGGGGACAGGCTACTTTGGAGAATTGTAGGAATGCAGCCAGAGTATGTAGAGATGCGACGAGGAAGGCTAAGGCCCAGCTGGAATTGAGTCTGGTAAGGGATATTAAGGACAACAGGAAGGGCTTCTTCAAATACATCAGCAGCAAGAGGAGGACTAAGGAAAATGTGGGCCAACTACTGAATGGGATGGAGGCCCTGGTGACAAGGGATACAGARAAGGCAGAATTACTGAATGCCTTCTTTGCTTCAGTCTTCACTGCTAAGGGCAGCCCTCAGGAATCCCAGAGCCTGGATGTAAGGGAGAAAATCTAGAGAAGGGAAGACTTTCCTTTGGTTGAGGAGGAAAGGATTAGAGACCTTCTGGGCAGGCTAGATATCCACAAATCCATGGGCCCTGATGGGATGCACCCAYGGGTACCAAGGGAGCTAGCAGATGTTGTTGCCAGGCCACTCTCCATCATCTTTGAAAGGTCCTGGAGAACTGGAGAGGTGCCTGAGGACTGGAAGAAAGCCAGTGTCACTGCAGTCTTCAAGAAGGGCAAGGAGGAGGACCCAGGCAACTATAGGCCAGTCAGCCTCACCTCCATCCCTGGAAAGGTGATGGAACAGCTCATTCCAGATGTCATCTCCAGGCATAGGGAGGAAAAGAAGGTGATGAGGAGTAGCCAGCATGTATTCACCAAAGGGGAATCCTACTTAACCAATCTGATAGCCTCCTATGATGGAGTGGCTGGCTGGGTAGATGAGGGCAGAGCAGTGGACATTGTGCACCTTGACTTCAGCAAGGCTTTTGACACTGTCTCCCATCATATCCTCCTAGAGAAGCTCTGGAAGCATGGGTTAGATGAGTGGACAGTGAGGTGGACTGAGAACTGGATGAAGGGCAGAACTCGGAGGGTCATCATCAGTGGCATGGAGTCCAGCTGGAGGCCTGTGACTAGTGGAGTCCCCCAGGTCTCAGGACTGGGTCCCATCCTGTTCAACTTCTTCATCAATGACCTGGATAAGGGGACAGAGTGCCTCCTCAGCTAGTTTACTGATGATACCAAGCTGGAAGGAGTGGCTGATGCACCAGAGGGCTGTGGTGCCATGCAGAGAGACCTGGACAGGCTGGAGAGTTGGGTGGAGAGGAACTACCTGAGGTTCAACAAGGGCAAGTGCAGAGTCCTGCCCCTAGGGAGATATAACCCTAGGCACCAGGACAAGCTGGGGGCTGACCTTGTGGAGAGCAGCTCTGCAGAGAAAGACCTGGGAGTGCTGGTGCATGACAGGCTGACCATGAGCCAGCAATGTGCCCTTGTGGCCAGGAAGGCCAATGGTCTCCTGGGGTGCATTGGAAAGAGTGTTGCCAGCAGGTGGAGGGAGATGATCCTACCCCTCTACTCAGCCCTGGGGAGGCCTCATCTCAAGTACTATGTCCAGTTCTGGACTCCSCAGTCCAAGACAGACATGGAGCTACTGGAGACAGTCCAGCATAGGGCTACGARGATGATCAGAGGGCTGGAGSATCTGCCCTATGAGGAGCGRCTGCGAGAGCTGGGCCTCTTCAGCCTGGGGAAGAGAAGMCTGAGGGGGGATCTKATCAATGTGTACAAGTACCTGAAGGGAGGGTGTCAAGGGGACGAGGACAAACTCTTTTCAGTTGTCCCATGTGACAGGACTAGAGGCAATGGGCAGAAATTGAAGCACAGGAAGTTCTGCCTGAGCGTGAGGGGGAATTTCTTCCCTGTGAGAGTGACAGAGCACTGGCATAGGTTGCCCAGAGAGGTTGTGGAGTCTCCTTCTGTGGAGATCTTCAAGGCCCGCCTGGGTGCAATCCTGTCTACCATGCTCTAGGTGACCCTGCTTGAGCAGGGAGGTTGGACTAGGTGATCTCCAGAGGTCTCTTCCAGCCTTACCCATTCTGTGATTTCATGATTAGCATGCATAGCTTGATACATAGTCATATTAGACTRTGATATTTGCATTAGTTTCATCATCTTCTCTAGCTAATGCAGCACTCATTATTCAGCCAGATTAGGATGAGATTAGATTAGATGATATCTGGAGATTCTTTTTATCTTCCCCCCCTTGATTTTTATAGCAGGCTTGAGCGTATACAGTAGCAAACTCATATACGAAAATAGTGTAATACATTCTACTTCAGTTCTTTGAAAAAAAAAAAAATAAACGGCCTGTCCTTTTTCAAAAGGCCTTAGTACCTAATATTAAGTCACACTGAGATTTTGTACTTAAATAAAATTCATGCTGAGAATTCCCAGTTTGAAAAGATACTCAAGAACCTTCACAGCAAATGGCATGTATGCACTAATTTAATGAGCTGTGGACACGTTGTCACTCTGATGAAATAAAGGTAAAATCAGTGGTAGTGCCCAGTGTTCTCAACTGCTCATTGTGTCTTTGCTACAGAAACTTTTGTACAAACTGAAGCACAGTCTTTCTCTATATGCATTAATATAAGGTTATGTGACTTTGCTGTCACAGCAACACAAAGGAAATTAAATTGCTGATATGGCTTTCTCTACTTCAACTAGACAACAGAGAAGTTTGTATATATTAGTCTTTCTTTTTTTTTACTTCATAAGAAATGAAAAATGTCATTTCTTTGTTTTTTCCCCATTTAATAGTCTAAGAAAATTGATGGATACTCAATGCTGGAATAGTATGATATGAGTCAAAAATAACTTCTTTAATCAGTTATATTAAAAAAATAGGGGGGGAATAAAATTAAACAAACAATATTTACCAAGAAGAAACAAAATCCCCACTGTTTCCATTAGTTATAGGTTTGAGAACATCACTCTTTTAAAACTGTTTCAAAAGGAAGTTAGTACTTACACTCAAAGTGAGAAACTTTGATATTATAGGATTTGAATAAAAATCAAGATTCTCAGTTTTTAATAAATTGTGTTATTTTTAGTTTGGATCACGTTTAAATTAAACATAAAAACTGTTCTCCATCCCTCAAACCCTCAAAAAATTTTTAAAAAATCATGAATACTGAAAAAGTTTCAAAGGGTAGGTTTTGATGCAGGGTTGTCTTTATTTATTTATTTATTTATTTGTATTTATATTTATATTTATTTTTCTTCAGCTGCTGCAGATGTTCCATGCAATTGACATTCTTTTCATTTTCACTGCTGTTATAAAGCCCGAACATCAATTGTGCTGAGCAACCACCTAGGGTCCACCCATTCCAGACATAGTCTAAGAAATAGAACTTCAGCCCCAGAAACATGAAAACATAAATACTAGAGTGCCAGTTATACACCAGCATCAGGGATTTTGAAAGCTCTTGGTATGTGATTTATTTATCTGAGTATCTATATTGTGCATTTTACATTCAACGTAACCATCCAGATTCCCTTTAAAGAATGGTGCTTCCAGAGAGGATTAATCTCATTATAAATACGCTTCCACAATTCATAATCCATTTGTGCTGTGAGAGTGAGCATGTTTCTTCACTGAGAGAAGGGAAATCTACTATAACTGGCTCATAAGGATTCAGTGCTGTAGATATTTAGTAGCAAAAATGATGATTTCTGCCATGGATTTGGTACTGGGAACTATACATTCTGAAGCCCTGGATCCCCAACGACGGAGTGGTATATTCCATGTTTCCTACAGCACCAGGAACAATGGCAATGCAGAATTTGCAAAAAGTCAGACAAGCGAGTCAGTGCTAGAACTGAGGGGCTTAGAATAACTTTATTTTGGAAGCCAGAAAYGCTGTTATTCCTAATATTTTTGAGAAAATTTTTCATGCTTCCACAATTGCAACTTTGTATAAAATATTCCTAAAAACATCTGGTTGCACATTTAATCATCTACTCTTCTTTGTATTTATCCTCACTTGTATGGCAGACAGTTTAAAGTTAACWTTGTAGATATATATACATCCCCTGAAATATGTAAAGCGAATCCTAATGGTAATTGAGATTGAAATATAGTGTATGTTCATAAGCAAAACAAACAAACAAACAAACAAAAAACAATATATATAAGGAGTAGTCCTGAAGAGACCAGATTACACAAAAATAGAGAAGTATCCAAAGGAAAATAACTTCACAAAGACCAGACTGGCTGCCTATACTTTCTGGCCTTGTCCAAAGATATTAATGTTACAAAACTGAGGGATGTTCTCAGTATGGCAAAAGGCCAAAAACTATTTGGGGAAATACCATTTAGGGAGAATAGGGTAATACTGAGAATTCTGGGAAAAGRGTGATGTTTCACTATGTTAAATAGCAGATCAAGTTTGGGAAATGGTCAGGATTTTTTTTTTTCTTGAAGTTCATGAGTTGAGAAAAACAGGATTTAAATACCCTAAATAACACAGAGTAGCAGAGACAAAGATGAAAYGTAGCCATGAAGGATGCAGAGAAAGAAATATAGAACCATTTAAGATGCCAAAGAGTATCCTGGTTGATTGCTGGTTATTCTAAAAGAAGAATACAAGTCTTCCATTGGTCCTGTATCACATCCRTCAGCCCTCTGATGATGTCTTAATTGTCTCAGCACATCTATATGAGCACTGGATAYGTGCAATGAATCAAGTGCTGTGGGTCAACATCATTCAGCAATTCAATAAAACTTATTTGTGGTAGATAATAAGGGAAGAGATGCTGAGAGAGGCCAGAGGTTGATAAAGGAAGCATATTTTGTACAAGTTTTTGATGAAACTGAAATTCTGTATAAAATTCAGGTTATCTACAATTCAGAAAGATCCCAGGTTAAATAAGGAATAGTTAAAGGGATGGAGAGACAAAGCAATCTTATGAAAGCAGATCTGAAGAGTTCGGTTTGCTTAATTTAACTAGTGAAACTTGTGATCAATCATAGAACTATATGAGAAGAACCAGCCTGCAAGAAGAAGAAAATTGCTTGATAAAGGACAATATGRTTCAAGAGAAAAAGTAGGTTTAGAACAGGAGTCAGAAGAATAAGATGACAATGAAATCTCCTAAAGCCCTGGTGTGGTAAAATACCTAAGATAGAGTACCTGTGACAGAGTTATATGATATGACTGATGGCAATACTAAGGGGATGGATTCAAACAAAACAAAAATAACTTTTTGTTATACATTGCAAAAAAGAATATAAAAAAGTGTTTGTGACCATCTCATGTTCAAGATGTGTCTATTTAATACTTGAAATCRTAGAACAAGAAAAACTCAAGATTTTTCCCAAGATAAAAATAAGCACGATTGCTAAGAAGACATTTAAGTAATATTTCTGAACAGAGAAACCTGACATTCAACAGATTTGATGTGTTTTGGACCTACTAAAGGGAAGTAGAGAAGAGGGTGGAAACTCTTAAAAATTTTATTATAAATAGCTCTATCTGAAGGGTGACTAGGTCTTGAGCCATTTAGGCAAAATCAGCCCTTTCAACACAGTGTGCAAAACAACAGGTTAAACATGCAGGCTAGGGAGTATAAATATATCACGTGATTTCCGAACAGTATGTCAGCTGGTAGACAGGCTGCAATATTCTGTATAGCTTCAGTTTTCAGGTAGATTTCAGTTTAAGCCCCTGAAGAGCTCATTACTGTMGTCTAGTTTAGAGTATTAAAATTTCCATCATGTAACTGTAACAATGGAAAAGAGATAAGCATTATCAAATTATTGTAATTACAGGAATTTCAGATTTCCTGAAGAACAGCCTTATCAGGAAGACCACTGAAACACCANTAGCAGAGATCACCATTAGTAGTTCAAAGACAAGATCTAAATCTATTGACATTGTTTATTTGGCACTTCAAATATCAGGCACAAAGCATCATTTTATAACCAATTCTGTTAACTATTCATAGACAGATAGGAATTATTCAAAGTGTCCTCATTAAATATTTCCTCATCATCTCTATTAGRTAACCTTCACTTTTCCCATATTGATAGAAGTATGTGACTTCATCTTAGTGTGGTGAAAAAAGCAAAGCAGTTTACAATGACAGAAAAAATATTGAAAATACAATTACAGGAATTCAGGTAATAAATTTTTCACTTACAAATAAATATAATGAAATGTGGGAAATCTGCCAAGTATCTGAAATAATATTTAGACCCTTAATTGTATCTTTTTTCTGTAGATCAGAAATAAGTTTATATAGAAAGAACTAGATCACTCTTAGAAGAGAAATTCTGCAAAAAAAAACAAAAGGAACAATTTATAACAATTTATTTCTAGTGGTAGCGGTATATCAGATTTTTTCAGTAGATCTTTCCCACATTTTCCATTCTCATGTTGTTGTCTTCCAAAATACCATCTAGATGTATTATTMGAAAATTCATTTAAACTAAGCATAATTTGAAATGAAAGAAAATTTGAATTTATTAATGAAGCAGACTGAAAGACAACTTGAAAAAAAATCTTTTTTCTTAGTTTGCCCTTCCTGAATATTTTTCTTTTTATTTAGTTCTGAGTCCAGAAACTTACAGAGCATTTCTGTATTACAACAAAATGTCTTCTTATGTCCCATGAAGATCTGCTTTTTGTCAGCATTAAAATTGGTTCCCTGTCTGCTCTCTGCTCCTCTCAGTAGTCTCCAAGATTTATTTGTGTTTCTCCAAAATACCTCGGTCCCATCTGGCATTCCAGAAGATTTCCCCCAACTACTAATGTTCATTTGCCTTCAGAAAGATGGCAATTCCCTGTTCCCATGATAGCATTTCTCTTAATTCGGAAAGTGATATTCAAGAGGAAGGCAAGCAGGTGGTTGCTTTTTTTGCTGCTCAACCATATGTTTTGAATGGAATATAACATAAAAAGTACACACAGCCATCAGTGCAGAAACTGAACAGTTATATAATCCATCACAGTTAGGAAATTCCTAYCAGAATATTTTGGTGAAATGTGATTTGTTTTGTTGGTGTTGTTGTTGTTAAAAGAATAGCTGCAGGAACATAGCCAAAAGAATCCGAAACCAAAGCAGAATAGTCACCTGGTCCAGGATTTCACTTCTTAAAGCCTTTCCCAAACTCTCCAGCAATTGCTCTAGTAGAAACAGAAGTATTTCCATATAAAAAAATAACTGCGGCAAATAGGATTTTAATCCACTGAAATGCAGTATCTGTTGAAGATTTTGCCTTATTTGAAACACAATCATGCCATTATTATACCATCGTGTAGATCACTCCTTTTCCACAAAAAAGTTTTAAACCTAATACATTTTCTGATGGTAGGGACCTAATATATTTTATGATTGTAGGGTGAATTCCCTTTTTCAGTAGCCATATTAGTAAGAGCTCTATTGATATGTTGACAGTGGGATGACAGCTTGCTGTTGATCAGTTTTCCTATTATTTTTAAGATGTTTGATATAACTTCGTGTTAATTTGGAATCAGAGACACAATACAATGATTGTCAACTCTAGATTGGAATTTTATATTATTTTTAAAAGCCACAAAACAATCTTTGAAATGATTCTTGCCTTCAGTTAATGCAGCAAGAGAAAAACAGGCTCTATAAGATGTTTGGCTAGATCTCCTGGCTGATGTAGTTACATATCATAGTATTTGTCCAAGACATATTATTTTGTAATGCAATTACTTTGCAAAGTGTAATGCAAAGATTATTTTGTAATGCAAGTAGCACACTGACAACAATTTTGGTTATTAGTAGGTTTTCATGAACAGATAAAGTATGGAGGAACAATTGGGAAATATTTTATAAAAATTAATAGGAAGAGTGATACATTTGTTAATTTATTTTTTGTTAGTTTTGGTTAAATCCTTGTCCAATATAAGGATTTAGAAACCTTGATAAAATATTTATATACTGATTAACTTTTTGAAAACTTGTCCACCTGTTTCCAAACCTGAAAGCGTGTAAAGTCCCTATGTAGCAGTATACTTCCACACATGTTATGGACATTCAAAACTACTTGCAATACAGCTGAAGCAGGATTCTCTCATCAGACATATCGTACCTGTAGACTGCAATTCTCACTGATAGAACTGGAAAGGACAGGAATTTTCAGAGTATAGTTTTCAAGGAAAAGACTTCAGGAGCCAAGTAGATGAGAAAAAGTCATGTGTCACCATGCATAGAATTCACCCGAAGCCACATGCTACAGATGTGTATCAAATCATATTCCTCACTTTGTCTAGTTCTCTATCAGGAGCTTAAATCTATGACTGGTGGTCTTTGCCTATGGACTCTTCCTTGTCCCAGTGACCAGCTGACATTGTGTGGCTCACTAGTTTACATCTATCTTTCTCCAGTCTTCTCCTTCCCCTAGAAGTCTATTAAGTAGAGATAAACTGCATATTGGGAAAGGTCCCTTTCTTATGTGTCAGAGGTTAAAAAAAAATAAAAAAAGAAAGGAAAAAAAGAAAGAAAAAAAGAAAAAAGAAAAAAACAAGAAAAAAAGCTTAAATTTTGAATGTTAACAGGCAGTAGATGCAGGTTGCATGTACGTGTTTGGCTGAAACTGAACTTTTGAACTCTCAGGCTTCTCTTGTTACTCTTCTACTTTCTAGCTTTAACTAGTTTGGGCTGGTTGTAAATTTTATAGCACCTGGATTAAACAAAACTCAATTCTTGAATTAGTAAAACATATGAGACAGAACAACCAATTAGGAGGCAGGTTATACTTTTACTTCTACAATATACTATTTAAACTGTTAAAAACTTGGAAGCTCAGGAGGAAGAGCATCATGCTGAAATGAAAACGAAGAAGTGGTCTCAAAAGAAAAAAGGGGTGCAAAAACAAAAAGATGAAGATCCTGAGTGGAGGAGAGATTCTGGAAGTGGTAGAAGACCCCAAGATGGGAATGGAGGAGAAGCATGGAGATGAATGTCTGACGTTGGCCAATGATGYCTGAGACTGAAACCTGCAAGAGGTGGGAAACTGGGAAGCAACAGGACTTTCTGTTGGACCTTCCCAGAGTAGCAGTGATCTCCTTGCAGGGAAGGGAARTTGAAATCTGGTGAACACAACGCTGTGTGGGAGGTGAGTAAGTGCATRTGAGATAATCAAACAGGGTAAAAACTCTAATCTCTTTAGTTCTTAAAAAAACCCAGTATTCAGATATTCTGTGGGTCATCATTTACACTGTCTTATGTGTGACATGATGCTAACCACAAAAAAGCTGTTTGGATATTGTTTGAAAGACATCACTGACAAAGACCATGCTAAAAATTAACAGTATGGACAATCACATGTAAGTTTTGGGACAGCTTTCAGGCCCTGTTTTGTTTATTAATACTTATGCAAGTTCATTTGCCAATACAGAACATAACGGTGACACTTTTGAGTACTGTGAGATGTGAGATAAGAAAATCTATTTTCTATAATAAAATTACTGGATTGAATAAAGATTTACTAACTCAGGGACTTATATCATGTCTTTCACAATCTGTGTGAGTCTCCAAATCATTATTCTGTAATYTATTTGTTTATTTATTTTCTCATTAATATTTTTTACAGGTATACAGAGATTAGAATGGAGAGTTGTAAGATCTATACTAGAGTGTCCATAATCTTGATAATTAAGGCATTCTCTACATGCCATAGAAGAACTTTATCTATTCTTTTTCTCCAGGTCAGACACAGGACAGGTACTGCTTCTTAGGGGAGTTGGGGGTATGGAAGAAGACAGGGAGATATTTATGCTCTCTCTCTGCCCTGCTGCTCACTATGCACCTRAAAAGGGACTACACATTGCCACTCAAGGAGAAAATTTTTAGCAAAATATCTGAACAAGAACAAATCTTCACTCTTGATTTTAAGTCACTCATTTCTATCCATTCTCTGCTATACCACAACGAGGGTTGCTCAYGTAGACTCAATGCACAAGTAATCTGAAAACTGGCCGGTTTACCTTAATTTTCCACAGAGAATTGAAAAGCCTAATTTCTGACTGGCTACTTGTCATTTAGGAACTAGAGATTTTTCATTCCTTTCAGCACAGCTAATGATCTAGGAAAATTACTTGACTAAAGAGAAGCTATCACCTGAATTGTAGGAATGAAGTGGAATGAAATACAATCAAGATCTTTCACACTCACCCATCAGCATTCTTTCTATTTGTACTTGAAACATAATTTGAGGATAATGTCTTTGAGGAAATTTWTTTATTTRTTTTATTATTTTTTTTTTTGCTCTTGATGACTCTCTTACATTCATATGCTTAAATGATGWGCTAAGACAAGAACACTGAACTTGACTGGTCATCTGATGTAATCACATGATTGCTAAAAGTATTAATCCTCTCATCTTGATTGTGATAGTCAAAAGGATTTTTAAAAATCCATTTTTTCCCATGCATACAGTTTCAAACCATACAAGGTTTCAAATACTRTATCTCTTCATAAATTAAAATTCTCTTGAAAGCATTGAGGATTTTTTTTTCRGTTAAACCTAATATATTGTGCATCAGTGAAAAGTTTTTGATTTGTTCTTTTACAATAACTTTTTGATCATTTTACTTGATTACTTTCTTTTCATCCATCATTTTAACTCAGCTAACTGATGTAGATACATCAGTCTAATAGATTTGGTCTTATAGAATAWACTGTTGAATCAAACTATAGGAAAGTCAAATTTTATAAAGACGTTCTACCTTACTTTTCTAGAGTTGCTGTTTTTTGCTATTATTATTATTATTATTTTATAATAATAAGAGGTTATTACAAGCCATGGAGAAAAGACTGTAGTAATAGCAAAGCAACTCTCCCAGAGTCTGAGCAATGTCACTCCAGAATATTTTGAAGGCATTGTCTTTTCTTGGCACTTCTCAGAAAACTGCTGAGGAAAACTGCCCATTTACTAATGTGATGGAAAACCACTGCCACTTCAAAACAACGTATCAGTTTAATGAAAACGGGCTCTTTGGTAATACATGAGATACTGTCAAAGCAGTGATCAGAGAAAGAAGAAAGAGAGTGAACTGTTAGCTTGAAACTGCAATTGGGTTTTGTTAAGCTGTCTGACACGAGATGAGATCTGCCCTGCTGAATAACTTCCTTCAGCAGCTTCAGCTATCTGAAAATGTCTTTACTTTGTTTCATGTGCCACATACTGGGTAATAAGGTGAAAGGTTTCATTCTTGTTGTATTAAATTGAGTCTCTATTAAGAGAAGTATTTCTAGAGGTGCTGCCACTGCAGCTGGTGTTCAAGCCATGTGCAGACTTGCTTTCTACTTTTGCCTCCTACGTCTTTCCTTTTGCAACCAGCACTCCACCTTCCAAGTTCCCTGAAAATTACTTCCATATTTACCTTTATATTTATGATAACTCATTCCAAATCCAAACTTTGATTTTTCTACAGACTTTCACTACAAGGTCCAATGTTTCAACACTATTTTCATCTTGACTGAGAGTGAAAATTTAAAATAAACACATTTCATGGAACAGAATATAATGGAATTGAACTGAAATTTTGAGACTTATCAAATGGAATTRTTCATCTTTTCTCATTTTTGAGGCATCATTCATTTGCCCCTATATAAACATTGAATACCAACTGAGAAGTATCCAACATGTCTCCAGAGTCCAACACAAAGGATCTGTGCGCCTAAATCTCAGCATAGCACTCAAAAGATCTAGCTGGAGAAGCTCATAGGTCTCCCATAGATCCTACATCATATCTGTCATCCCATTCAAATATCTTGGATATGAGACCCTAGGCTACCTTAAAAGGCAATAGATGCCTATGTAAGTCAACTGAATCAAGTCCTTATATGCAGGTAAGTTGAAATATATGCACTGGGACATACTAAAATGTGGAAAGCAGATGTCATTTGGCACTTCTCCTGTTCAGCTACATCCTAGTTTAGTGTTCTGCCATATAATTATGGACAGGACACTGTCAGTCTTTGAGATAAAGCCAGAGCCAGCTTTAGAGCTGCCAGGGAAAGAAATAAAAGTTTCGRTATGGATTATTTTTTTACCCTCATTGCTTCATTACCATCTCAACTGTTTGATATGTCCTAGCCATAATCTTAAGAAACTTTAATCTTGGCATGACTTCTGAATTATTTTCCCCAAAATGTATGTGGCACTTTGGGAAATTTCCGTCTAAATTGTTTAAATGAAGATAATGCAGACATAAGGTAGCTCATGAAAAGTTACCATTAGACAGTACTGAAAATACAAATTAAATCTGACATAAAGCTTTTGTTTATTATTTCATTTTAAGTTTTATGAACTGATACATAGAGGTACTACTACATTTTGTGTATTTTTGTCTTCTTGTATTTACTAACAAATTGCCTAATATTTGCATAATATAATATACATATAAATACATCATATAAAAATATTATATATGTAAAAATAAAACTAAATTTTATGTGTAAAATATATATTTTATATATACATACATACGTACGTACGTACACATACACGCATACAAATTTGTTTCAAGTCAGAAATTTGAAGGAAAGGAAGTCATTAAAAAGATTATCACATCTCTCTGACTAATTTCCTAATAGATATCACTACTTTGTTTTCTTTGTTTTCTTTCACAGAGCTATGAAATAACTTATAGTTTAGCTAGTGTTATTATTCATTTCCTTCTATGTTTGTCACTATTATCATGACTGAGAGGGTACCACTAAAAACATATGAAAAACAAAGATATTGAAACTAAAGCTCACGTTGTATTTAAACATCGACCATTACACCAGGAGTTATAAACTCAAGATGAAATACTGTAGAAGTGATCCCAGCTCACAGCCCCTTTGCATGATAGCAAATGCATATTTTATGCAATGCCTTCTTTGTTCTAGCAAACTGAGATGGCTAAAAAGTGTATACATATTAAGGTGGTCATTTTGTCTCTCTCTACACACTAGAAAAGCTATTCCCATATTCAGTTGCCTGAATAGGAAGACTCTGATTCTGAAAATCTGATATACATATATAGTTTTGATTTTAGTGGGTGCTTTCACTGTACAAATAAAGTCATGTTCTTAAAATTATGCAGAGAGGTATATATGCCAGTTTTGTGTATTGAATATCGCACCTAAATATAGCAAAGACTACAGATAAGAAAGTTTAATAGGTAGGAAAATGTCTTGTTTTACAAATAAAACCTCTCAAAGATGTTCCATGGAAATCTAAAATCTGATGATTTGTAAATAACATCCACTTGCTTTATTTCTTAATGACTTATGAATTTAAACACTAGACAGATCATGAAATTTCAATTTCTATTTTTCATTGTTGTTTTAGGCRTATATGCTTTTTGTGACACTCTTTGTTTTATTAGTTGTCCTTCCAGGTCACAGGAGCATGCTTTACTTCTCTCACGCACTGTATTATTAAAAAATGGAAATGGACATATTGATACAAATATATGTTTTTATGATGCAGGTTTCTTTATTATCCTACRTTTAGACACTTCAATCCTCTTACATGGAATACTGAAGTCATTTTTTCTTTGGATGTTGTGCTGTTATATCATCATTTTCCAATTTATTGTCTTGAAATAAATACACTAATTTATTATTTACTATCATTTCATCTTTGTTTTTTAAGAATAATGCAGACCACTGTACATTTACTTATTGTCAGCAAACTTGTTTTCACTCTGATTGAAATAATTGATTTTGAGACTTTATTTTTATCACAGTATTAGAGTGAGCTGACTTTCCTTTTGATAAATGCAATTATCTGAGGGGAAAAAAAACAGCTTCAGAATAATGCACCTGCTTTGTTTCTGCATTTTTCTCCAGTTACTTACAAGTAATTTAATTAGCCTCAAGAGTTACAGGACTGTGAAACGGAAGTAAAACAACAGCCCTCAGGTCATTTTGTTTAGAATGCAAGCAAATTACTTAAAGGTTTAAAATAATAAAATAGTTCATTTTGTAGCTTTGTACAACACATATAGAAAGTATTTAGTTGTATCAACGTTACAGCTAAACTAGAGATCAAAACTAATGATCCATTCATTTATTCTAGAAAATGGAAAGACGAATGGGAGTGAGGAAAGGATGTGAACACAGTATTTTCCTTCACACATCCACTCATTCTGACTTCCTAGTAAATCTAGCTCACACATAAATAATTGATGCTTATCTTTGCAGAAGATAAAATGGCTTCTATCTTCTCCAGGGTTGCATGTATAATTGAAACTGAAGCCTCTGCTTAGCCAGCTTCCTGGCGATCTCATCAGGAGCAAGAAGAAGAGACAGCTATGTACTGTACGGAAAAAATAATAAAAAAAATGTTTCTCAAGTGCTGTCCTAAAAAATTTATTTTCCTTTTGGGTCATAAAATGTAAATATTTTATGCTACATTAGCACCCCTCTTCTGATTTTTTCTGGGTGGAATTCTTTCTCCTGTCCCAAATGTATTTGTATTCATGTGAAGATGTTAAAACYTCTGAGTCTGGATTTATGAAGAATATACCAGATCTTTTATGGGTGCATTTTTAGCCCACAGATCCTGCCATCACTAACAACTTACTTCTTCCACGTTTATTCCTGTGCTTTTTTCACTATTTTCCAGTCATGATTCSTACAGATACTATCATTTCTTCACTTAAATCCCTATTATCTCATCTCACTCACTTCTGCTACAGTGCCAAAATTTTTGAATCCCTAAAAATGTTAAAAAGTCGAAAAATTACACAATTTCTTATGGTTTATATGAGCTTCTGAATATGTTTTATGGCTTGTAATCTTCATCTTGTTTGGATGAAACTCGTCTTCTTTCATTATTTTCACAGTAGGAAATTCTGAATGAGTGGGTTTGATTTTTGGTTGATTCTCTCAAATCTGTCTCCAGTTGCTCTTCATATCTTCCGTTCTGTAATATACTGTATATTGATAATCCTTAATTTTACTTCCTTAATGCTCTTGAGATTTTGATCCTATGAATTATTCAGCAGTTTAAGAGGGCACATAGAGAAGTAACTGTTCATTTCTGTCAGAACAAAGTCATTTTTTATATATTTTTATAATCATATTTTTATTAGATATTGCACAACAGGGATGTTARCAAAGTCCTTGAAATCAGTAGCCTGCTACTTAATAGAAGATTTACTTCAGAAGGTTGCACTTCTAGATAGTTAAAAACTAGGGATATTAGCAAAGAAATTGAATAAGTCAGGAAATATCTTTTTTTTTCCTTTTTTTTCCCTAAACCTCTCCAAATTATTAATGAAACGGATTATCAATTTTCTAAAGTAACTTTAAAAGGCATAATGCTGTCAAAGTCTTAGATGGCTTCTGCAGCCATAGGTGTAGCCATGAATGGCCTCCTAGCTGCATSGTCACAGCTGTCAAGGAGGCTTCACGTCGATCTTCCAGAGTAAGGGCTCACTGTGCACTACATTTTCTCTCCGCCTTGCTCCCCAAAGCTTAGCTCAATGTCAGCTTTACAGCTCTATACTGGAATAGTCTTGTGACATCTCACTGAACAAAGATTTCTGAGTGTCTGATCTGAAACCTGATAATGTTGAGTAGCTGGAGATGAGAGAAGGGCTATATATTTGTTATTATATATTTATCACCAGAGCTCCAGGACTTCATAGTCGAACTATATGTGGTCCAATTGCACATTTTGTCATTGCTTGAAATGATAATTATAATCCTATAAAACCACTTTCTCTAATATATGACATCTTGGCCTATCATCCAAATGTTTGGGGGAGATTTTTTTGATCATTTTTGTCAGCAACCTGTATCACTTCTAAACTGCAGTAAACAAAACAATATCCTGTAACATCTTTTTCTTCATAGATCAGCATCTTTGAGATGATGTAACACAAGATGTGTGGCATGTGGGTAAAAAATATACATTCTTCCATAAATACCTTAAATTTTTACTTCTCATAAGTAGCCCGATTTTTCCTGCTTGCCACCTTGACTAGTGCTTCAAAGTCCATCTCTTTCCTGCTGATAACTATTTCTTTCTCTCCACTTCATGCCTGCTCTATGTGGACTCTGAGTTTACAGTGAACTGCAGAGGACYTGTTTCTACCATCAGATGTTGTTTCTGACTCTCTGCAAAGGAACTTTTCCCCTATTGCAGAAATCTTTCCATGTTAGTGTTTCAAAGTGTTACAGTTAAGGCTACAAAGGAAATATTGGGATGCACTCCTGCAAGATCAAAAAGTGGTTATTTGTGCTCTGGGAATTTACTTCATCTTGAAGTAGGTGTCTCTACATAAAATGAGAGAGACTTAGACTCCTAGATCCTCATCATAGCTAGCATGAGAAGTGTTGGGACACCTGAACTCAGAAAAAAGATGTGTGCTTGTGTTTGTGCATGCATGTAAACACAGTCCTATATTTAAAAATGTGTATGTAGGTATACACACATAGAGACACAGATTTTTAGACTAAATAAACTTGCTAATTATTGCCTAAGCTTACTTGATAAGAATCAATCAATTTACAAGAATTATCATTAAGTTTAATCACAATGAAATTAAAAATGCTGCAAATCTAACAGTCTTATATAATTGTATAAATAAGGAGGCATTAGTGGTGCTTCATGTGACCTTTTATGGGGTCTATATAAAGGTAGGTAGGTATACAGAATTCATTTGTGCACCTATTTTTAGGAACAGTGCATTCCTTTTAAGAGAATATTCGTAGTGTTTGCAAGAGAATTGTGAAGCTTAAGAAACACTGATACCAGTTCTACAATGAGAGAAGGCATGACTATCGCATGCAATATGGGAAGAATAATTTGCTATTTTTTTAATCAATATTTTTTTCTTTCTTTTTCATGAGAGAAAATAAATTTATTCTGAACAATAATATCCTCAGGATTTCTCAGCACTCCTTCAAATTCTGGTTAAGTTATTCTGCTCTGTGTGTTCTTGTTTTTAAGAACGCTAAAATTTTTACCTGTTTTTAAATGTTATCTAAAACTTTYAATTTCTTCTTTCTCCATCATTCAGGAGAACTCATTTCAGAATATGTTTGGATAGATGAACTTTATCCCAAAGACACCAGCTTCCCTATAATCTTGTTATAGTCATTTACAAGAGGTAGACCTCTCTAGAAGGTAATTCGGAACAAGAGTCTAGCTTTAGATTTTCTCAGTAACCCTCTCGAACACCTTATTTCCAAAAACTATGGAAAGAATCCAGTGAAATCAGATTTTTCAGGATAMAACTAACTTTTCCAAAACAATCTTCTATCTCTATTCTCCTGGCTTCACCTGTGATTTTGTCTTCTCAGAGTTCCTTTTTCTTCTGAGTTCTCTTCTGCTCCAGGTCAGGCTAAATTCCACCTATCCTTTAAATGTCATCTGAAACCTTCAGCATCCTCCTTCTCTCGCACTCATAAAACTTCAAATCAGGGAAAGCCAAAATAGTACTTCAAATAGCCCTCCACTGTCTGTATCTCCCTGCAGAGACTTGACAGAAATGAAGTTGCCTCCTGCTCCTCTGATCTTTGATGACCAGAAAAATGAACACAGTGAATATCACTTTTTTTTTTTAAGATGCAGTGTTTTTTAAAGAATTGTTTATTTCCTTAGAAACATAGAAAGTCAGTATTTGTCAGCCTTTTTACTGATAGGGTGAGAAATATTGATTTTCTAGCCTATTCACACTTAATCATTTTCTTAGTAGGATACTTGCTTTGTATCTCTTTCCTTTGTTTCTGAGTTTCCTAAATTTTTAACCTAAGCTGATGTCCTCCGGGGTTTTCTACACAGTCCCTGATCCTGTTCATTCACCTCAGTTTTTCACTTGCCTTATTTCAAAAAAGCATCATAGCACTTGTCCCTAAGCCTCGTTGAATCCTTTGCAGCTCCAAAAGCATATTTGTTTTTCCATTTCACAGTATCTGAAATTACAGGATTGTGTCGCCAGAGCTGTGACCAGAAGAGTGCTGTTTCTCTAACTTCAAAATAACAATATGTGGTACAAGGTGTGAGAGATTACAGGTGAGTTTGAAGGTTCTAAGCCTGCTATAAATATCTACTACAATTGAATAGGTTGGAGAAGACTAAATCCCAGTCAAGACTTATCCATATTCCCCAAAGAGAACTGCTTCTGCAGTGAACTATTCACAGAACCAAATGCATTAATTGACTTTATAAGGGCAAACTAGCATTTATGCAATGTAGATGATGAGGATACCAAGACCCAAAAGTGAACTAGTGAGCTAAGTTATTTGGCAGTGTGAAATACCTACTGAGAAAGAGAAAAAAATAACTTATACATAGAATAAAAACACTGAAAGGTACAAAKACTGGTATCTGGACTTCTGAAGGGTTTTGAAAATAACAGATAATTTAAAGAGATTATTCAAAACTTAATGTTAAATAGTTGAGAGTGCCCCTGCAAGTACTTTATGTTATTCTCTTGCATTAGGCTCTCAGTAGACTGAAAATCATGCTTTATATTCTTTTTTTTTTTACTTTTTTTAGCTAAGAGATTTTATTTGGCAGTCTAGCTTCTCCAAATGCTCCTAGCTACAGAAATCAGTTTAGTTAATCTCAACTGTAAATCTCTCAATTATCAGTGTTTACTAAGGGAAATTTTACAAATATTTGTGAATGAGAAAACTAGAGACAAGTGCTTAAGCTCCAGCCTCAGAGGAGCTTCTAAGGGAATTTCATCTGAGACTTTAGAAAGATATGTTCTTCAGCCTGTCCTTTTAGGTTCATTTAAATGTTTCCCATTCAAATTGATACTTCTATTTCTTGAAAATTTAGACTGTAAAGAAATATCTTACTTCTGCATAATACAAATGCCCAAAGTATATGGGCCCAAATCTACAYGACTATAGTCAATAGCAGTCTTTTACTTCAATCCAGAAGGGTCATGCTCAGTTACAGTATTCATTTTCATTAATTTATTTTAAATCAACACTCTTTCCAGTAACTAATATTTCCTTTTAATTGAAAAAAGAGAATCAATATATGTTTAAAAAAATCTAAAATTAAATTTAATTTATTAAAAGATAGATAATAAAAAATAGACAGGAGATGCTGTCTGAAGTCTAACTCATTTTCTTAAGACTCTGCTTACCTTGAGAATTTCTAAAACTTCTGAGGTCCAGAGCATTCAACCATCCAACATCCAAAATTTTCTTGAAATTGATTGCTTTGGACTTTTAGCCGTGATAGGTATCAACTTTCTGCCTTTAGACTGTGAGCTGAAAAGATTTCATGTAAACAAAAAGTTACCCATGTAAAATGAAAAAAAAAAAAAAGATGAAATTTCTGCTTCTTGTCACACATAACAGTGACACAACGTAAGTGCACACGAATATATTTAAATCACAATGAATAAAACGATGTGTGTGAAAGATGCCCAGCAATAAAACTGCCCAACAGACCCAGTATTTGCTGGATACCRTGCTGCCACCTTTTGGTTGTATTCCACAGTGTCACAGGTGCATGATAACATCGCTGCACAAATACCATAATTGAGTCTTACAAATTTCATTTTACTCAAGATTTAGATAAGCTAATTTCCAGAGTGAAGTATGTGTTCAGTTGCCTGGGAGCTTTCAGGGATTTCTACAGTTTATCTGAATGTTGCTTGAGCTATCTGCCATTAACTGCTATTATTCAGAGWTAGACAAAAGCTGTGTGCAAGGACTGGGTCTACAAAACATTTTGGCTTCCCACACRTGTTACTTTCCCAGCTAAAATCGATGACATCAGCTGATGTGTTCTCTTTCCCTGTCTTTTCATGTGAACACCTAGACCTGGAGGGTGGTGTCCATTGTGACTCTGGCTAGAGCTGGGCTTTGCTCCTGAARGTCCTTCAGGACTCCAGCACTATTGCACATCTCCTCTTTCAGACTGTTGCTTGAAGGGGAAGGTTTAGAGCTGTCCGCCACCTAGGATCTCTTTATATTTAGGCCTCTCTCTGAGAGCTGGAGACCCATTATTTTCAGAGGTGTGTGCAGGAAGAAATATTCACCCAAAAGAAATCTGGCTGAAGGAGGCATAAGAGTAAGTGAAAACTACAGATTTTAATTTTACATGTACTCGTACTGTCTGTGAYAGCACAATTCTAAAATGAGGTCAACATCTGTAGTTTCATATAAAATCTTAGTAGTTACTGAAAATATGTAGCTCACATATATCTTAATGTAAGTGGCCATGTGTGAGCTGCATATCTAAGCTCCAATTATAGCCAGTATAAACCTCAAGCTTGACACAGTTGCCAAAAAGATGTTCCCAATAATGACATCTATTGCATATTCAGACATTCTAGGTGTCAAAGATTTCTATGTGGACTACACAGCACAGGACTTTAGAGAGACTAGTGCTTCCTGTAATGGTAGGTGAAGGCCAAAGGATATATGCCAGCGCATCCCAAACGTCACTTGGCGCTTATCTTCAGAACTGTGTCCTCAGGCAYTGTAGTTGATTTAAATGACTAAATGTATGTGTCTAAATCTGGACCAGACTACATCTCATGTTTTCTATTGAATTTTACATCTGTTCTTGTCATTAATTTCTATTTAGATAATCAAATCCAGTGTTTTACTCAAAATGTTCTTTTGGGCAAAAAGGAACAGACCTTACCTATAGCACTAAGAATTACTGTTAGCCTAGTTATGGTTTTAACAGTTAAATCAAAATAAAACTGTGATTAATCTGGTTGCAATAATATTAAGACCTAGATTAATTCAAGGAAGCCTGAATAACATATTTAAAATTGTTTTAGAGAAAATCCCTCTTAATATCTTTCTTTGATGTTACACTCATCCGATGTCTCTTTAGGTCCTAAGATCAAGATATCCCAAGGTCAAGCAAAATGGGGGGAATGAGGTGGATTACACTGAGTCACTGGCATCCCATTCACTGCCCGCAGGAAGGTCATGGCCATCGTGGGTCTCAGCTCCCTTGGTTTGAGTGGTTTCAAACAAAGAGAAAAATTCTGTGCTATCCACCATAAGGTAATATGGAAAAAAGGGTTGAAAAAGCAGAAGCAGCAGATAAATAGCACTGGAAACTATTGTTTCTTAGGCTGCAAATTCATTATAGTCAATATGAGATGAGACATGTGAAACCACTATAATCACACAAAACAATGTTACTTAGAAAAAAATCATGATTCAGRATAATGTTTGTCTCTCCAGAGCAAGGAATAATATATGCAATATAAAGCACTATTAATTCATGTAGAAGTCATCAAAAATAAAGCTCATGTCATTTAAATTTAAGGAACTGGAATGTATAATTTAGCAAAACATGTTAATTCAGTCAGGCAATATTTCTCCCTCATAAAGAACTATCATACAAAGTTTTTCATGAGCTTTGTCAGCGATACAAGTCTTTAATATCGTGAAAGACTTTGCTTAAATTTTAATTTTATTTCTTCAATACTATAATGTACCGTTTCTCTTTCCATTAATTTTCCCTTGTATTCAAGTTACTATGTATATCTTTGTGATAAATTCCTCCAGAAAAATAGAGAAAAAAAATGGTTAGCAATTTTTATATTGTCTTTCTACGAAAGACATTTGCTGGTTACAAAAAGATCTGCAAAAAGTACTGCTTACAATTTTACAATTTGACCTTTATCCTCTGAAGAAGCTGAAGTTATAATGAGGTTTCTCATGCAATTTGTAGGAAGTGTTTTGAACTTGGTGTGGTATATGCTCAGAATTTTACTGATATCATGCTCTTGTAGATTCTGAGATGTGATTTTAACACAAATGTTTCTTCATGACTTGCTTAGTCAAAGGAGGTTTATGTCTCTTAATTCTATACATAATGTAAAATGTGCACTGGTACGTGGTCAGTAAGAATCAATTCAACTCAAATTGTGTTCTGGATCGGATGCCATTACCTAAAAGCCCTTTGGATTTCTTTCATAACTAAAACTAGCCTTTTCCTCAGATAGCTTGTATCAGACTATTCTATTCCACAGGTCTGGTCAGGAGAGGAAACATGAAGTTTGTGTCAGGGTTATGCTCTTAACATTTAAAACAGCTTGTTGTGCTACAGSAGTAAAAGTCTGTAAGAGAATTTGCCCCGGGGGGGACTGTCATATTATGCTCCGTCGTGCTGTCTCCCTGCCCGCTGAAGAACCAGATCTCAGCCCTGACAGGCTCTTGTACCTGGCACTCAGAGAAAATGTCCTTCGACATGGGAGGTATTCTGGTGTTTTTTTTCATGACTGCGTAATTTTTGTTGCTATACTGCCTGTGCAATGAAACTGTCAGTTGAAGATCTGTCCTATTATACACTTTTCTCACAGAAATGTCAATCAGCCATGAACAAATAGGTACAGAAAAATAACAAAGAACAGTGAAATAAATCCCTGAGAAGATTTTCCTATTTTAATTAGTCATCTTATTATAAAATTCTCTGTGATCAGTTTAAACAACTATCTATTTCAAGCACAATTCTCATTGATAACTATACRGCCCTTATAGATATTCATTGAAGGATAAACAAATAAATAAAACCAGTAAGCTATGTACTAGTTAATTGTCAAATGTATTTTGAACATGCCTTTTTAAAATACTTGAACAAGAGAGTGATAGAAGATGTGGCTATTATCTTTTATCTGCATCCCAGATATTATCTTTTATCTAGGCATCTCAATAGTGAAGATATTTGACTTTTTGTATGGCTGCAATTGCTTGGCTTAATCAGCAAATACAGTTAAAAATCCTGGATGAAAACTGAATGGAAACAAGAATGGGCTCTGGTTTTGCAAAAGAACAAGCAATGTGCTGCAAATAGATAAACCGTTGTGGATTTTTGGTTATAAAAACCCTGCTTTGGACAGATTTCAAAGATAGATTAGCATGAAAAAACACCTCGGAGACTGAGAACCGCTTAACAGGGCAGCTTTTACGACCCACTGCTGATTACATACACACAAAAAGTGCACAATTGCCACATCACACAACTACTCCATGTAAGAGTATGTCCATCAGCCACAAGTAAGAGTGAATATGTCTAAAGTTTTAATTATAAGAAAAAAAAAAGAAATTAAAATCTCAAAATTGTTCAGTCATTTCACAAATAGTGCAAAATTATCTTTAGTAAATACCGTAAAGATTTGTCACAGATTTGAAAATTTGGTAAACAGAAAAAGTTGTGATTTTTGAAACAATGTGTGTAAAATACGAAGTGTATAAAATATCCTGGACTTAAAATATTAGTCAATGATAAACTAATTTTACTAATGGAATTATTGAACAAATAATAATGCAGTCTACTGGGCGCTGATATTTAATGTTGTCCTTCTTATGCTCTTCATTCCAATATCACATCAGTAACTCTGACTCATTCTAATACTGGACAAAAAACAGTATTTTGGAGACAAGATTTTTTTTTTTAACCTACTCTTTATTAGGAAGGTACAAGTAACAGATGTAATGAGAGAATGGAATAATTCATGGACATTTGGAGCTTTAGGATCGAATCAGTTTGAGAACACTCATGAGATTTGTAGTCTGAACCTAATTTCCATTAAATATCTGTCTTCCATAAAAAGCAGTGAACAACTCGGCATGACTGACATGTTTTGTTTGGATAAGACCTGTAATACAGAAATAAGTATTTTGTGGAGTAAGAAGGTAATTTGACAGAATGTGATGGAAAAAACTTCACAATAGCTTCCAGAAGACATGTTTTTAGCCTGCTACCTTATTTAGGGGCACAAGCTTGCGCATAAAATAGCGACATTAACAACATAACTTATCTGATAAGTTATTTGTATACAAAGTCATTTTAGGATTTAGTCTTCTGTTAAGAAATTTACTATTTTTTTTTCTGTGAGTCAGTACTCACAAAGACTAAAGAGAGGGCAAAAAGACATTAGAGGCTTGATAGGAGTGCCATTAAAAAAGCAGTATTATTACAAGTCACTCTCTTGCACAGCTGCCACTTCCCAGTCCTAATTAAATTTAAAGAAGAATCATCTCTCATACCTGTTCTCCTTTCAGGCTCCTGGCTGCTGTATTCAGTGTTTCACTCTCTATTTATAGACTTGCCTGTTCTCCTTTCCCTTTCTTCCTCTCCCAGCTTAAGCTTTTCCTCCATGGGAGCAGACACCTCTGCACACACTCAGAGGTGCATACGCGCGTTATTCTGTGGTTGGRGTTTAGGATGCTCATCCTGGGAGCAGGAGGTGCAGATCTGTGTCTCGAACAGAGAGGAAACCTGAATCGAAGGAGAGTATTTGTGGGTGAATGTTGCTTACTGATTTTCACAGTGAAGGAAAAAGGGTTTCTCCTTCTTTTCCATATTTTTTTGATTCACTGTCTTTAGCATATAGTGGTGTGTATATATATATATATATATATATGTATATATATAAGTATGTGTGTGTATGCATAGTTGGTGTTCCCACAGGAAATCTAAAGAAAGACTTATCTACTCTTTGAATTAACCAGATAGGCTATAGGTCATACTCTGTTCCTCAAGTCTGTGCAAAAGCCTGTGAGTGTGATCCACCTGGGCACATCTGCTGTTGCTGAGTGCAACCTTGTTCCTCTCCCCTCACATCCAGCCACACATTTCTCTTTCTGCCCTCAAATCCACATTGCTGCTAGTTTGACCTTGCTGAGTTCAGTGGATACTGTATTCAGGAAGTTAAAACATTCACTTTTTTTGTAGTTAATTTTCTGCTGATTTAGCTCCCTGGACCAGCAACTTGTGCAATCAGATGTGCCACAGAGCCAGGACAAGAAAYCGTGGGAGCACATGACTGAAGGTTTGGGAAAGGGACACCAGCACAACCCCTCCTGCTGGCAGCTGGCCATCAGACATCTTACGTTGTACTGTCAACCCCGAGCCATATTTTAGGCACTGGACACTATGATTTTGGATGTCCCACTTAGCATAAGGTAACAAAAGATTTATTGGCCCAGGCAGTATTTACTATGCTTCCTTGGCGTAAATGATGAAGGAGTCTTGTGTTTTGGTCCCTGCCTCCAGGACTGTTTAACCTTTTACTACTTAGATTTCTATGGCCACTTGATCTGATAGTGGGACGAAGATTTTTTTTTTCTTTTTTTTTTCTGCAAATTTGGTACTGATATTTGTTTCTCAGTGAGATAGTTGGAGTTTTTCTAGAAAAGTTTAACACATACTTGGCCCACTATATTCATTAATTTTTTGTTTGTTTGTTTGTTTTATCTGTGCTGCTGCTTATAAAGCCCTACTTTTATTTGTCAGTTTTAAAGAAATAACAGAAAATATGTGATAATTATGGGAATAACAGAGAAGCATTAGTTCTTTAGAATATGTAACAGCAACAAACATTTAAGATATGGAGAAAAAGCTCTACAATGCAAGGATATCTATAATGCTACTGCTAATTTTTGGATCCAACAGCTCAAAATATTAAATTYTCAGTAATTAATGAATATTTTCAARGACTAGCTTAGAAAAGCCAGGAGAGTATCTTTTTATCTTCCCTTGGGATTGTTTTTGCTCAGATAATATTTACAGCAGACTCACACATTTGGCCTACCAGATGTTCACTCCTGACTGAGCCACAAAAGACTGTGCACAGATACTACCTGCTGGTGTCCTTGTATCCATTGTCTGGTCCCATGATCAGGATTAATCAATGTAAATAAATGATTCAGAGGGAATTAGTAAATGCAGAGAAACTATTAGGAATTATTTCTGCAAATTTTACATACATATGAGATTACTACTGCATTGAACATTAAACACATTTATTATGCAAACAAAATTTTATTGGCAAGATTTTTGACAGTGAAGCACAGTTCTCTGGTTCCAAAAAGTTAATATTCTTATTTAAAATGTAGTTCAGGRAAAAATTAAAAGAAAATGACAGCAGAAAGCTCATAACTTTGTTGCAAACTCTTTTGGATTCACTGACATCTTCCTGAATAAGTATATTCCAGTCATCATAATTTCAATTCAGTACTGTCTGAATCCATTTCAATATATAATACTGTTCTTTTTTATCAATTTATTCTTTAAACTCCCAATTCCTACARAATTAGATATAGGCATAAAGATAAACACCATATAATCAGTATATATTTATTGCTGCAGTTTGAAAGCCAAAATCATTTGAAGGGTAGCAACATCTTATGGAAAATAGCAGACTAAGAAATCTAGCTCAAGGTGGGGGGGGCACTCAGAAAACACGGTGTCAGCTCAGTAGCTTTTAGATAATACAGATTTTTTTAGAGGATTTACTGTCATTTTATGCAAAAATTAAACCTTTTAAGTAGTATTAGCAGATAGGTACCATTTATACAATTGCTTCTTTCCTAATAGCCAGTTAAGTCTGTGTTTTTTAGACAACAAAGTAAGGTTTTGTTTAACTTTAAATTTTTAAACAGTAGATATCTATATCTGAACTAATAACTCAAGGACCCTTTTTATTATAACTAGGAAAAAAAAAACATATTATTTGGTCATGATTCACCTGACCTATTTTGGACACCTCTTTCTTTAAAATGACATATGTCATTGCCTAGGAGACCTCTAATCTGCTGCCCCAAAGTACATCTAGTGCAATCTGAGATGCTGTAGGTTGTCCAAGGCATCCAAATGGGATTAGTGGGTGTGACACAGGGCCCAWGAGAGACCTATGGTCTTCTTGAGTGGCAGCTAGGATCTCTGAGTGGATCAAGGGTGTATGCTGGAGTATACCTACAGTAGAGATCTCTGAAATCCTSACTCATCTGTGCACGGCTGGACAGCTAACTGAATCAGGTGTTGATATCTGACCAGCAAAAAATCTCCAAGATAATTTGATCTTGATCAATTGTTTGTTTCAAAGTCTAGAAAAAATAATGACATGCCTGAAGTTTGGAAAACAAAAGCTGAAGCTCTGTAATGGCTCCTACATACTGCTTTAGCCGTGCTATAAGTTCAAACAGTATTTACAAATGTTCTTTAAGCGTCACGTACAAGGTAGTCCATCCCACTACTCAAGCATTGATGTAAATGTTGTTTTACATACTGTTTCTCCTCACTTCTCCTCCCCTTTCTCAGTCTTTTTCATGTTCTTTTCATGATTACTGCTGCAAGAGTCTTCTCTGAGGCAGTTAACACTATTAATAATATCCATCTCTTTCTGTTCATAGAGCGGGAGGAATTTATTTTTAATTGGAAGAATACAGGCAAGTATTTTTTGTACTATAAAGCAATGTAGAAAAAAAGCAAAATTAGAAGGGTGATTTTCATTTTCAAGATAAAAGGAATAGATTCTAGACACATCTGGAAAGCTGTGCCAATCCTTCACTTCGTGTGACTTATGCATACAATTTACAGGAAAAATATGCAGACTTTGAAACTGTAAACAACAGACTCTAAAGACAGCCACAAAAATTACAGCAAGTCAGAATTAACAAAATCTATGGCAGGTTGATGATGATCATCCTCATTTGTTCCACCTAGATTGACTTGCAACCTAAAAGACAGTATGTAGGACAAATTGTTTCTGTAGAAAAAGATTTCACACTCATACAGAAGTGGATGGCAACTYGCTATCTTTTTGGGCACCTGCTGGATATTTTTACTAATCTTCTCTTTTTAGGAGGGTCTCCAGAGATTCCCTGCAGTCCCTCTCTGAAGAATCAAGTGAGAAACAGTCCCTCTCCAAACACTGGTGTGATTTAAATAAGGATTTGTTGCTTGGCAGGAAATGCACAGCTTTTTATTTCCCATCTTTCAGCCCCAAGAGAATTCCTGCTTGAGAAAAGTTAGTTAAGCACAAGAAACTAATACAGTCAGAAAGCAGTCTTTCCAAAATGGAAGAGGCTGAACACACTTCTTATGGATGACTATATGTTTTGGACAAGTGTGTGCCCCTTTCATCCCTGCCTAGATGTGGTCAGCTTGTTCCACTGARGACTTTAGAAAGGAAGTAAAATGCATTTGCCAAAAGCTGAGGTAAGCTAGAAATTAGCAACCTACTTTAGGGGCACTGTGGTTTCATTTTCAGGAACTTGGAAGAAAGGAAATAAATTCACCAGAAGAGACAGCTACACATCACCAAAATCTTGCTTGTGCTATGGATATTGCCAGAGAACTGAGATGAGTTTTGTGTTCACAAATGAAACATGACACAATCTTGTTTTGCATGGGCTTGCTTTCTGTAATGAAAGTTTTACACAGCTTAGCTTCATGAAGGAAAATGTTGATTGAAAATATTTGTGACAGTTGTGGGTAGTTAACAAAGTTGCTATACGGTGTTTCAATAAAATGTTGCTATTTTAAATTCTAGGTACTAAACTGGYTGTAGTATATAACAGCATTTGCTGAGGCCATATTATATATGTGTGAGCTCCTATTCCATTATATGAGTCACTTTTCCTGACTGGCATCCCATTTGCTCAGTGGAACTATGAAATTATTTACTGGGTAAAAAAATAAGACTAAATGCGAACTTTAGTTGCTGTATTTCATGATGGTCAATGATATTTTACCTGGCAGAATTTACAGAATATAAAAGAGTCACGTAAAAGCTGTCAAACTTTATGAAAAAATAGTAATTAGGAAGACAAAATACCTTCCAAATGAAAATTATCGCTACTATATATTTTGTGAGAATTATAGACATGCAACAATTTTTGAAAATGTAGATAATGACAGAAACAGTGGATCTTAAACAATGGCTATTCTCAGGATATCTGAGCCTGTATTTACAACAGAGCAAGTCAAATAAAAATAAGCAATGGATATTTCAATACAATAAATTCACAGGACKTACTAAAGATTTTTTCTGTATCAAATGAACAACTTTGCAAAATTTGTTGCTTTTAGATGTAGTGCAGCTTTAGTCTACTCCAGTTAAACATGTGTTACTGATTTAATTATTTTTCTATATTTCTAGGCTTTTGTATATACAGTGATCGCTAAGAAAGTATCCATAATTCAATTGCATATTGTGTGGAAGTAAAAAKGTTAAATAAGAGACGCTGATCTAGTACACAAACCCTGTATCTCCTGAAGACAAAAATTTTATAGACAAGAAAATTTGTTTCTATTTCTCTGTCTGTCTTTCTCTTCCTTATCTGCTTTTTGGTTGAAAGAACGATGCAAGGTCCTTGAAGAGAATGAAAGAATAGAGAATATAGTTAGCTATTGGACAAGGYTGAAAATTCTGCCTGGCTTGAGGTTACAAGTAGTTTAAATATCCTTGTAGCTTAGATGTGCATAACTGATGTGACAGTGCTACCGACTGTGCCATACAGTATACATATTAGATGTAGTCTAGGAGAACATGGATTTGAATCTGTACCTACCTGTCAGAGAGCATATACCCATAYTGAGGAACTGCTCATAAACCACAAAATATGTATAAGCTATGTTTGTTACATAATTTGAATTTAAAAAACGATCTATGATGTCTTTTTTCTCCCACTATCCAAGCTTCTACAAAAATAAATTAAAAATTAAAATATGAAATGCTGTTGAAAGTTACTTACCATGAAATCTGGAGCTATTTTATATTTTACACAATTTCAAAATAAAGATYGAAGTTCTAATTTATATTTGTTTTATAGAGCTGATAACTCAAAGTGAAGRTCCAGAGAGACTTAGACTTCTAGACGTGGAGTCAAAGAGTCATATTGAACCTCTTTTTCAAGTTATTAGAAATAAACAGGCATTTCCAGACAATGATTCACCCAATTTTAAAGTAGATATATGAGACAAATTGCTCRCAGGATATATTTGTAGTAATTGTAAGAAATTACTAGAAGGCTGGTTTTGCTTAGATACTTACTATCTAAAAAGATAACTGCTAAAGTTAGATGAGCTCTCTCTTTTCTTCCTACATTCTTCTTGAAAAATATCTGTTTTTTCTAAAGGCAATTTAAGATTAAAATTTACTTTGTAAGTGTAAGATCTGATTTTTCTTATTTTTCTTCCTTCTCTGTTACATAACATATATTTAAACTCTTACACTGGAAACACTTAAACATTTGTATATAACTAAGAATTGGATGATTGGATGAGCTTTGGCAGATCACTATTTATATTCTATTTTTATAGTCTTTCTCTCTTGATTGAATGTACTGAAGAAAATATCATATGACTGTTCCTCAACTATTTCCACTGAAAAAAGTCATGAATCCAAAATTTTAAATTTGAAAAAATAAAAACRTTGTCAGGCGACAAAAGTAGATTAACTTGGCCAAACTAATACACATACTTTTTCTATATTATAGTAAATAAATTTTATTAACAGTGTCCCTACTTTTAGTGTATCTGGCTGGATATGTTAGATGATAAGCATCTTTAAGTTAGATAGCAAAACTGGAGTTCAAAGCACATTATGTATTTCAATAGCTTGAAATAAACATACAGGTTCATGAAATCAGTGTTCCATGCCGGAAAAAGAGAATAAAAGAAGTACTATCATTATCAGATTGGGCTATAAGGGTTACAATGACTGGAGCATGTGCGTAAAAGCATTCAATTGTGAAATAGAATACTTTGTTATACTTCATTTCAGTATTAAATCACCCTTCGCAACGGTTTCCTGAGTCAAGCTGAACAAAATTTGTAACTTCTCAAAACAAGGACAAGATTTTGAGGAGATGAAACTGAACACTACTGTGAGTGGCATTAAAAAAAAAAAAANAAAAAAAAAAAAAAAAAAAAAAAAAAAAAAAAAAAAAAAAAAAACAGGTCTAGGGTAAGGACCCTTGCAGCTTTTTACTCATTATTTCTGTTACAGCTATACAATAAAAATAATGCATGAACTAACATTTTCTAAAGTACTGCTTTAATTATTGAGAATCTACTGACATTATTATGTTTTTAGTGAGATTTTGGTTCAGTTAAAAATCCACAATATTTACAAAATATGTAAATAAATTGCATTAATAAACCTTTGCCTTTGATCAGTGATATTTTCTGTTTTGCTGTTTAGTGTTCAACTTCTGACTCATAACCATCCATGCATTAATTCATTTTATTCTTTGTTATTTATAAGATAAATTGCAAGAGCTACTAAACCTTGTGCAAAAGTATGCAGATCGATGTGATTAACACACGCAGTTGTATATGTGAGTGCAATTGTGTGGTTGCTACTTGATAGCTTATAGAAGTGCAATCTTGGAGCAAATATCTTGCTCGTTATATCTAAATATGTTGGACTGAGCTCCTCTGTATAATTTTGATGCCTAAATTATGAAGACAGATTCTGTCTAAAAAATTCAGAATAAGCTCCCCACCCCCTGTTGCTTATACTRGGAATTTAGGCACCACTGTGCAAGCGGTGGTTCAGCTAGGCTATSCTTGTAAACCAAATACTGCCTGCGAATTTTTTTGTGCACTGGACCTCACTCAGATGACATTAAACTGTTAAAATGACCCCTGAGCACAGCACTGGTCCATGCCAACTAGTACTCAGCCAAGCAGATCCTGGACATGATTTAGGAGTTGGAACAGGTCAGGTACCAGTTCCAATGCACTGTTTGCAAGCAGCACCTTCTTTTTGAGAATAAAGGTGCCTAATAATATGGATGCAGGCTGTTCGCAGCTTCGTATGCTAGCCAGATAACAGCCCCAGGAATATTGAATTTATTACTATTATTGCCACCTTACRTACCTAAGCAGATATGTTGGATGCAACGTACGCTGTCTACATTTCTTCTCAACAGATCGGGTTTCTGGAGAGAACAGCGTGTTCATATTTCCACATAAACATACACTCCGCCTTGCAGAGCTCATCGTTATCGTCTAGGCCTCAGGTGTACAGTCTCTTCAGAAAAGAGTAACCCATAGAAGCACACAGATAAGAGTGATTACAGCTGCTGCTATTTTTTTAAATATGTTTTAAATGTTTTAGAAATGCAGGCATGGTGAGGTTATGTCTTTRAGAATTTTCCTGTAGTCGTGCTCCCTTAAGCGTGGAAGTCATCATTTTCAGCCTAAGTAAAGCTGATAAGTCTTTGCTGTCATCTGGGTGCTGGTATATGTTTAACAAAYACCCATGTGTGCCAATTTTAATTTTATCTCCCTCCTCTGGATTTAAAAATGATTTAAAATAAGTCTTATTTAATTTAACTATCAAATTAATATTATGGAACAGAATAATTAAAGAAGTTGATTTTGATAGGTTTATAGCTAAACAGCGCTATCCTCATGATGGAAAGACTCATAAACCTAGACTGTGAGTCAAAATAAAAAAGTGGGATACACTATAACAAGTATTCCAGTCTGACAAATTCTGTCTCAGTCTTAAAAATATCTCTCTGAATTAGAAAACATGTATCGTACAAATAGTATTTGTATGTTGAATACTGATAATGATAATGACTTTTCTCTATACCTCTTTCTTTGCTTATACCCCTTTAAAGATGAAAATGATCAATATATTTATGCAGTTTGAAAAATTATTATATTGTGATTATGATTCAGATTATGGCTTCAATTATCAACATTAAAAATTATTGTAAAATAAAGATCTGGTAATTTAAATCTAAGTTCTACAAAATGCTTTGACTTCAGCATTTTTTTATACATTATTTGCTACCATAGTATCATACTTATCTCTGTCCTTTTGAGTGTGGGGATAAGAGAAGCATTTAAATGCTTGCTGCGGAAATATTTTGGACATATGGAGGAAGTATTTTCCAYAGCTCTGTGGGAAGCAAATTTTAATGTTTTTTTGAGCAGCAAATATCATGGAAGTTCAGTATAATATTGAGAACAATGAAAATATTTCCTGAAATAAAAGCAAGGGTAAAGATTATTTATTCAGGTAGGCATATCATGTCAGACAGTTTTTCTGGAAGGGGCAAGAGGGAGCGTTCGTTTCAATTCTTGTAGAAGTTAATTTATAAGGGTGATTTTTATATGGAGTGGAATCCACTTAGCTAAAGAGGACTGAGGACATTTGGCATAGTATACACAGTACTGTAAATCAAATTTTCTCTGTAGCTTTGAAAGAAATTCTGGAAGAGCACCTCAGAACATGCCTTTATTACTCCCACTTATACTAAAATAGTTCTTGACTAGTGAGATTCTCTGCCGCAAATGTTCTTGTTTTTGAAATTACAAGATTTCTATTCTCAAACATAATCAAAGCAAACAAGTAAAGCTGTATCTGTAGGATCCTGAATCCTGCAGAATCTTTCAAGGTATTAGCTTGAACGGATTGGTCAACCACAAGAAGACATTCATGCCCATAAACACTTTTTTGCTTTCATTTATATTACAAAATAGGAACTGAGATTAAAGGACTAGATCCTTGGAAATTAGTCCATTTCCAAACTTTGGGAAATGTCATTAAATGAACAARTTTGCTACATTAAAGAGTAAGGTTTGTAGCATTATGCCAATACCAAAGTCCTCCAATAGTAAAATGCATTGGTTTTGTTGTGATAATGTGGGATGGGCTACAGAGRCACAGCTGGGATGTCGGGTTGCCTCTAGGTCTCATCTGAACCGGGGGATGAAGAATAGGATCCAGTTTCTGAGTTATGAAAAATTATTTAAATGCCATTGCTCTGTGCCTTCGTACTTTCCAAAACTGATACAGGAATTCAGCTGCATTACAGGCAGTACAGGAAAGCTTCTGCTGCTTTTACCCAGAAATTAGCAAATATTGTATCTATGAAATGCTTAGAAGAAATCAATATATCATCAAGACATACTTGCACTAGTTGAAGAAACCTTCAGGGAATGTTACTGGCTATAGCACCTTCAAAGTGGGAACTTCTAAATTAAGTCCTTTTTTTTACAGGAGATATCTTCACTGCAGTATGCTGGCATTCTCATTGTTCACTGCATCTTTTCTTAACTGCTTGGTCACTGACATTTTAAGGTTTTTTTGAGAATTTTTTATTTGTTTTTAATTTTACATACAGCTATACTGTTCAAAATTTTGTTCAAATAAGTCACAAGCACATGTATGCAAAATAAATATTTTAAAAGAATTAACTAATTCAGGAAAAAAAGAACAACAGACAAACAAATAATAAAAAATCCCAACAAAAATGCCTATAGTAGATTTTAACATTTCTTATATTTGTTTAACATTTAACATTTGTTAACATTTGTACATCACTGTAAATATGAGTCCAAAGGAAATAACAAATTCAATAACACAATGCTATTACCCAGTCTATAGTAATAGCTCAAAACAGATACAGAGTTCTGCACTTTCAAAATCATATTCAGTGCTCTTGAAAATGCTGATCTGCTGCATACAACAGCAAAAGCATAAAGCACTAAGCATTGAATCTGAAATCAATAGCAAAGAAAACCATTTCAAGCTCATTTTGGTAGGAAAACATTTTTCACCAGAAACTGTTAAATTAATGTAGAAGTGTGCTGATAGAAACTTCTCTCTTTTTTTTTTTTTTTTTTTTTTAATTTACTCCAGGGAAGCTAAGACTTTTAGAAATTGCTCATGTACAATTTTTCTTTGAATAATTAAATAGAAACTATTGGTCAGCACAGTTAGAACAATAATAAGGAAAACATATGTTTTCTGTCTTTCTCTGGCACTGGCTTAAATTTATAGGGGATCTATTGCCCAGTCTGTATGATGATTTTTCCTCTGTGACAATGAACAACCAGAACTGGCAGTAGTCTCTGTCACCTGTTTAGTATTTGCTGTCTTTGAAAGAGTGTCTTTTGCTCACGTAGCTCAAATGTTTGAGGATGCATCCCTCTGTCTGTGCCGTACAAAAATTCAGGAAGTCTGCCAATTCATTCCCTTTATTCCCCTTGGAAGAACAATTAACTGCTTTATACTGGTGTAAAATGGCTTAATACTGGAGTAAGAAGTATCCTGTAATGAATGAATACTTTCAGGATACTGGCCATGTATGAAGTTGTCATTCAGATCCAAGGAAACAATAACTTTAGATTAAAAAAAAAAAAAAAAAAAAAAGAAAAAAAAAAGAAAAAGAAAGAAAAAGAAAAGTCTTGCTCTGGGTGTTTTTCAAATCATATTTAATATGATTACTTCTGAAAGGAGGATAAATCTAATTTTTGCTGTAGGATTCTCTTACAAATGCATCAGTTCTTGAGGTGATGACCTTTGCAAAGAGTATTTAGGGAAAAAAAAAAAAAAAAAAATTGTTCCTGGGCAGAATCTGTGCTGCATCTCAGAACATTCCTCTTACTTTCTTTTTATGAGAGGATTTATAAAGACTTTGAAATCAAAACTTCAAAACTTTAATATAATTTGTATGCCATTTTGCAACAGTGTCTTTCTTGTGCTATAAAAACATTTTGGATACCACTCTTTTAAAGAATTTGCTGATTATATTGAATCTTTTTTTCTATTTCTTAGTAAGGTATGGAGGGATATTTGAGGGAAGTAATGAATTACAAATATAGCATTTTACTCAGCTAAAATTATTGTTACGAAGGGATATAATACTTACTGTGTAAGAACATATCAGCTGTATATCAGAGATGTGTTCTTGCAGGCATGATAATTCACTTGCAAAGTTATTTTGCAATAATAACAATAATGGATAAGTGCTGATATATGCTTAATATAAGTGTAAAGGAGCTCCTTGAAGCATCTGAAAGAATCAAATACTCCAACGTTTTAACTAACTGCAGATTTGGAAAATGTGTTTGTGGGAAGGTATTATAAGGTGCAATAAGTGTGTTCACTGGAGCTTTYCTGGAGCAGCATTAGTGTATCTCATTATCCCTTCCTGCTGTATCGTAACACAAGTYGCAGCTGATCTTGCCCTGTTCTATTTCGAATCTACACAGAAAGACATTACTTTGATTTTAGCGATGCAGAATCTCTGCTTACTTTTCCCTGAGTAGATATGCAGCACTATAGTGTAAGGGTACTTTGAAGTGGGCTAAACATAACAAAAAATTATCACATATTTCACTATGAATTTAAACTAATTCTGAACTGGAATTCAAAACATTCTATGATATATTAGCAAAAAGAAGTTGTTCAGATGATCAGATAGTCAATCYGGACGCAACTCCACCTTCAGCTTGGTCCTGTCAGGAGGACATGGCAAATATTTGCCWTTTGTCTAATGATGGTATAAGTTCAATTTCATACGTATTCGATGATCCTATTATTCTTCTTCAGTAATTACGATTGCCATCAGAACTGGGGTAGCCAAATCGTTAGGTCTAAAACTTCTCAGACAAATCTGGGCTCTCAACTATCAAAAACATCTGCCTATTAAGGAAAAGATTAAGGAGTTGAGGTGGAAAAATAGCAACTTCTTTTAATTTATTTTAATTTCTGTTAATAAAATCCTTGTATCCTCACTCTTAAAAAGAAAAGAAAACAGGGTTTATACCAAGATCTTTTTGCATTAGGAAATACCAAAAAAATGTGAAATATTTTAAAACTCACACTTTATTTTTTCTTTAAGATTACAAAGTGTTACACAAGAATTTTTACTTCATAATATCTGAATAAATATATATTTTTGAATACTTCCTTATCTGTGTACTATTTCATGAGACTTTTTTTTTTTCTTAACAAAAGTAACTATGGAATGATCAGACAAAAATTTCTAAAGGGGAAAAAAAAGCATGCCAAAACCCCTAGAATGAGAGCAAACATCAAAAGGTTCATCAAACATGGTATAAATAATGGTATGCAATTTTTTTGCATTGTACCTATATGCCATGATAGCTAAGTGGACATTCTCAGATAAGAACGAATTTGCTGCTGATGATCKCTGATTGCTGATTTGATATTTTACCTCTTTAGTGCCGTGATTAACATAATTCAAAAAGATATTATGCACCAGCTGCCTAGAATAATCTTTTTATGAGTGTTCTTGGCCAATACATACACAGAATAAAACAATTTTTATGGATCTCCAATGAAGAAGGGCTGAAATGTCAGACTACATATAGAAGTCAGCATGGGGAACAGCAAATATTGTGGGTGGAACAAGTGATTTAATTTCATAATATATCTCTCTTCATTAACAAATAATTTAGCTTGTCTTAAAATCTGTCTTGAAACAGAACTGACATCAACACCAATTATTAAACTCAGTCTGTTTTACTTTTTTATTTATTTATTTATTTATTTATTTTAATTTGGAAAGGAATTAAGCTTAACAGAAACGAATATTAGTATATGGAAACAGTTGGTGCCAAACTCCCACGTGGTGTCAGTCTGCAGTTCAAGGGTATTTATTCTGTACTCTGGCCATCAGAATTAAATTTATGTATTGAAATGATGGAGGATCCACCTTGCAAGTGGTTCGTGGCTGTGCAGATGAACCCTCATAGGTTCACTCTCTTACATTCCTGCTGAGGACTGAGGAGTATCTGAAGTGGATCCCCCGGAGTGTGATTTGTGCTTTAGTTTCCTTGTAACGACTGGCTCGCAAGCACCAGAATAAAGCTCTGCAAAGTGAACCAAAGTGCAGTCACTGGCAGCAGTSAGGGGCATTTACTTGAAATCCATGCTATTGCTCTGAACGTAAATGTTAGCTAAAATGCAAGCTATATCTACSGAAAAAAACTATTTTTGAAGTTGGGTAAATCTTTACCTTGTGTAAGATAGCAATGTATAAAACATTAGAATTTTGGAGAGGCACGTCTTGGAACAAGTTTTTAATTTACTATTTAAAGTCTTCTTCATTTCTGGGAATRAAAACTGAGAAAATAGACACTTGAAACATAAATACATATTAATTCTAATAAAATAAATTAATGTATATTTACAATTTTCATTCTCACTTAAATCTTTTTTTTAAAGTGACATCTTCTCAATCTGTATGAATCTTTATGAATCTTTACGTATCCTTAATCACCTTTGATTATCTTCTCTGATTCTCTTATAATTATTCAATAATTTTTGAGATAATATGAGCAATGCTGAAATATACTTTTGTTCAAGATATAATTTACAAATTTGGAAATAAGTTTTCTAATATATCCTACTGTTTATTCTTACCATTTTGTTTTCTTTTTTACTTGTTGTTACACAGTCAGACAGTGTCCTCTTTGAACTATTTATTGTGATATCCAAACCATTTTCAGAGGTGATAAGACATCTCTGAAATATGGATATGGATGTGTTAGCAATTTTAGTATTTCCTTCAAGATGCAATATTTTTCAGTCATATGTCTATGGCCTTTTGAAGTTTTTCATAGACTATCCAGAATTAATCAACTTATTTTTTTGCTRTTTTTGCCTCTCTGGTGTATTAATCTCTAAATTATTGATGAAAATATGCAAGTATATGAAAACTWGTATAGAATCTCAGAATACCTTACCATTAATCTTTTGTCATATTTAAATATTGATCATTTATACTTCTCTTTGCTTTAGTTTTTCTAAATAGTTTTTGATACATGATAAAATTTTGTGCCTTAGTCTGTGATTATTCATTTTCTGTAGTAGCATCCTGTGTGGCACCTTGTCAGAAGCCTTTTGGAAGTCTACATAAATTATGCCATCTGCTTTGACTTTACTCAGTATCTTGTTGACATGTCTAGGAATTCTAACAGATGAGACATGATTTCCCTTTGTAGAAACTACAATGATTAGATGCCTTAAAAAACATGTATCCTCTGAAGAGTAACTAAAATAGAATAGAAATTTGACAAAGTTTCTTTTTAATGAGACCAAAAGAAAGCAAAAGMTTTTTTTTTTTTTCCTTTTTTCTCTCTCTCTGTCCAGTCCCCACCCCTCCTTTAATAGATGASTTAATRGTAATTAAGAAACTATCATCCATAGATGGGAACACTCAAGCTAGAAGAGGCATCCTAAAACAATGTATTACATAAAAAGTAAAATGTAATATTATATTTTCCAAATTTCTTATAAACAGTTATATATTGTCATTAATAGGTACTGTTTTTTTCTTTTTTTCCTTAAGAACTATTTTTAAACACTGAATTTTTAAAGGGCATCATAAGATGAATGTAACAGTGTTAGYAAACAGCTTTCTAGGACACATGAAGATGAAAAAATGCACATTCAGAGTATAGAAAAAAAACATGATTTACGGCATATTCAATCAAATTTCATAAGGGAGGATAAAAAAAGATACCATTTTCTTTCATCTGAGTCTACATAGAATATTTTTCTGAAATGTTAATATGTTTATTTTGATATTCCACAGCCACAATCTGAAAATGCATCTTAATACCTTTTCCAGCCCCCTCCAGCCCCAAACTAATCCAGAATAATAGATGGAAACATGACAGAGAAGACTATAACATCCTATGAGGGTGCTACACATAAAAGAAGCATAAAGAATACATAAGGAAGAAAAAAAAAATCAAACACAAACATACTATAGTGAGTCCTGAAAGTTGTCAGAATTATAACAAAAAAAAAAAAAATCCCACATTGTTGCAGAGTATCAAGACAAGTCACTTGATGGGTTAGGTTTAGCTCAGCTGGTTAGAGCGTGGTGCTAATAATGTCAAAGTTCGGTCCCCTGTGGGCCACTCGCTTGAGGGTCGGACTAGATGATCTCCAGAGGTCCCTTCCAACCTTACCAATTCTATGATTCTATGATTCAGCCGAGCAAATAAGAAGCGGGTTTTGTATATCTCCATCAGTTCACTTGAGCTTCTCTAGCACTCCACGAGTGAATTTACCACATCTAGGGTCAAAGGATTGACTAYGCATCCCATTATGTAGTACAATTATTTGTTTTTCAAAATAAGCCCCAAAAATTAAGTAGAAGGCAATACACATTGCTTTTTGAGTGATATGGGCTGAGTGAGGAGTCCAGCCTATGAAAGAGAAGAGAGTTTTGCACATGCTGGGTGATAATTACCTTCATTAACAGTATCAACTCAGACAAACTGAGATTAATGTTTAGCTAATGTGAAAAGAATTTTTCTTTTCAGTGTAACTGTCAGAAATATTATTATATTATGCTTACTGTGGGTGTATATAGTATGTAAGAACCATACTCCATCTATAAACCTTCTTTAGAGCTTCGCCTACTTGTTGGTGCGACTTCTTTCCTTTTTTGGATATAAATATTTCCTGGCATATTAAGTTTGTCTTCTATCAGCAGATGTGTGGAGAAGGGTGAAACATACAATAGTATTGTCCTCTACAACTATTCTATCAAAGAAAAAGATTCATAATATGTATTTTAACTAAAGAACAAAAAATGAATTTTGGATATATTTAAAGATGAGGTTTAGATAAGAGTATTAAGATGATATCATCTTTAAAGATATCACAGGTGGGATCATTAAAGAAACATTGTGACTAGTATTCCTAAAAAGAAAATAAAATGAAACTAAAAGTTGGAAAGAATTTAAAAACAGACAGAATAAACTTTAGAGTTTGAAAACTATCTATGAGGCAGATCTAATTTGACTGACTTTATGATAGTATTCACAGGCATCAGATATCTAATTTTTAAAATAGAGAAATAGATATAAATGAAGTTTAAGAAACAAAAGCAAAATAAGACAAAGTGGCCCAAAATTGAAGCATGAAAATTAAATATTTGAAAGATAATATTTTACTAGTGACAGCAATCAATCATAAGAGAAACAAAAAGAAGATATTCATTTTTTACAAAGATAGACTTTTGTTAAAAACAAAACAACATAAAAGTATATTGAAGATCACTAACAATGCATTGATCTGTCCGTATAATGTTAATTATGTAATTGAACATAATTCTCTTTTTCCTTGTAGGAGTGACGAGTTGAAGTTTTATATCTTGCATTATTGTAGGAAAAGAGGATCAGCTCAAAGATTCATGAGTCTGATATCTGAGATTTTTTTTTTCCCCTTTTTGCCTCATTACTTGGGGAAAATTGGTAAATGGCAAATCTGATCTCATAGTTGAAAAATCATTGTGGAAAAGAATTTACAAAATTGGGGCTTAATATTGGTTTTACTTCCTTCTAGTTTCTTCCAGTGCTTGAGGGAAAACTTACTTTGATGTTTCTGAGTGAATTCAGTGTTTTCCTCGTTAGTGTGTATTACAGGATACGCAATCAGATTGTGAGGTTTCTATCCAAAAGAGAAGGAAGAGTGCTCAGAGGTACAAAAGCAGTTCATTTACTGCTGATTACTGTGGATAAAGAAACGCACACTGGTTCGTAAAGATTCACCAGACTGTGAACCTTGCTAAGAGGTGGTCTGTACAAAAACATTCATATTGTTCTATGTGCTGCATGACCAATAGAATGAAATAAATGCTATCTGTAGCATTATGTATTTCTATTAGAAAATMTGTGACAGCTTAGCTGAGAAGTTATTTTTTGGTTAAGTGTATGACCTTGAGAGTCTTCCTGTAATTTTTCAGACTTGCTCTTATCTTTGGACACATAATGGACTTCCCCTTTGGATATATTTTAAAAAGTAGTTACAGGTAGAGAAGAAAATTTGTAAAAATGAAATCTTCCTACTCAATTGTATTGAACTTTGGGTATATTTTAAATCTCCATTAGCACGTAGAGACAAAGTATAAATGTCTGAGAACAGGGTTCCTTTTTTAGTTCATGTGTCTTCAACACAGTTGTTATAGTTGCAAATGTGATATCTTTATTGCCAGTGATGATATAAGAACTAGAAAGAACAAAGCTTATATTTCATATTCAAGCTTGACTTTGCACTTTAAAATGTCTTTCATTTAATGYCTGTTACCGAAGGAACTGATTTATGTCACCACAAAGTAAGCAAATTCTTTTAAATTATATATTAATGGGCAGCAAAAATAACACTCTAATATTGAAGTAATTTGCATGAGATGAGAGACAGAGGTTCAAGTTTTTGTTCTGAATTATCAGTGTAAGAACTCAAACCYTTATCTTCAAATGCTTGTGTATAGATACATGTTTTTGAGTGTTGCTAAAGTGTAAAAAAGTAACAAAATATGAAAAAGTCTTAATTCATTCTGAGGCACAAGAAGAAAGCTTTCAAATCTCAGGGAAAATTATAGAGAAGATAATTTCACTAACTGGAAACTTTTTAGAATTAGTAATTGTCATACATCATTCCTTTAAACTTATTATCTTGTCTTGTATTTAAATATCTACCTCTTTGTCTTTGACCAAATATTTGGCTTCTCATCATATTAATTGATAGACAGATGCTAGCACATAGAAAATAGCAGATACTGGAAACCTAGCGAATATAACAGAAGCTCGTACAGGAATCATGATCAAACAACAGAAAAATTATTAACAATTTTCTRATCAAATCTCTTTATCATCCTATTATGTTTTTTCAGATACTGCACAGGTTAGGCATTCTGTGCCTTCCTTAGCGAGGAGAGAGTGAGGGGAATATAATTCTGCGTTCTTAGCCGTAATTAAGTTACTGCATTAAGAATTGTTCTAGCAGTAAATGGAATGTAACTGCTAGAACTGTGCACATTTATTTTTTTAATAGATCTTGCATGTTCTGTCTTGTGAAGTCTAATTTATCTAAAACATAATGCTTTAATTAAATAAACTACTCTTATATTTTAGGATAAAGAAAAAAAAACTTTAAATGGGAAGASTACCTACTGTTTTCACTAGGAAAAAAAATTGTATAGCTAAGTCAGACATCTTCCTAAGGTCTTGACTTCTCTATTAAGAATTTTATTTTTTTATTTCCTTTAAATTTCCTTTCTTATTATTTTTCTTTCCCATATAGTAAGTAGGGAGGAAAAAATGTGGGCAAGCTCTTGAAGTCATTGCCTGATAGGTATCCATGCATGCAAGAGAACTTCCCTTGGAAGCATCACCAAAGCTCATGAAAGATGACAATGACAAATCCTCTCAACAAAACCTGGCCAGAAAAAGAAGGCTCTTTATTGTTGCTATCTGCCTTTGTTTGTTTGTTTATCAATTTTTGTATTACGTTTAATATTTTACCTCTGTATTTATGATATAATGAGGGACAAGCTGCTTGAAATTAAGATTTTTTTTTGTCTCCTGCAGAAAAGTTATTCCATGCTTGTATCTTCTCAGTTTCTTTYTATTTATGAGAAAATTTGTCAATATTGTTTGCTATCTTTCGTATCTTAAGATATCTGATTTTAATCAATGTTATGTGGTTACTGGGATCAGAAATTCACTCTGCCAACCCATCTGAGAAGTCAGCAACACGGAGTTTGAGSCATGGAGAGAGAAGCTACAAATCTCAAGGTGTTGCATATCCGGAAGTTTCCYCAGGTGATGTAGTCCACACCCTGCTAAAATAAAATAAAATAAAGTGTTCAGGAAATTCTGATAGTGTAAAGGTTTACTTGTAAATATATGAATATGGGAAATGAATTATTGCCCTGTATCCAGTTTGGTGACTGTGTTGTTCATCTGACTAGTTTTTTTGCATGGAGATGTACTGTCTAGTKGGAAGTCTTGTCATCACAAGCTCCCTCTGCAATCAGTGATTGAACTGAATTGTGGATATTCTGATATTTCTCCTTGGACTACAGAGGAAGATTAAGACATCTGGGCACTGTCCTGAAGAATATCCGTCTCTCTGAAACCAGAGATTTATTTGTTTTATCTCAAATATCTCTGAAAAAAACTGCTTTATTTTACAGAAATGGTAACTTTTTTGCACTGCACCATGCTTTGCTAACAGTTTCTTATGAAACAGAGGGKTTTTTTTCTTCCTTTTATTTATGTAGTTATTTGATTATAATCTAGGCTTCTGAACTGTATTTGTTCTGAATCAGTTATGAATAAATACTGATTATAAGAAAGTCAACATTTTWCCTAAAAAGTTAAATTCAATAGTTACAGAAAACAAGGTTATCATTCCAGAAAGCATATTCTGAGATCAGAATTTCAGAGAATTAATTGCTAAATAAGTGAATTAGCAAAGCAGGTTATCAACAAAAGAAGTTAGAAAAATATATACCCTTTTTTAACAGTGCACCTATCTGTGGATCTTATATTGAAAGAATATGACAGACTAGAGCTGCCACTGTCCTGAGATCAAACCATTGTTAAATGAATTACTGTAAATTAATTTTAAATCCAGCACTTCTATCATATTTATAACACATTCTTGATTTCTAATAAAATGATTTATTATTATTATTATTCACAAATTTCTCTGAGAAATGCTAGCCTGTGAGTTGGGAATTTGATGGAAAGAGATGAGGCTGATCTTAAATTTATTCATTAGGAGGAGAARATTAAAAAATCATTTTTGCTAAACTCAAATATAATTTCTTATTGCTTACTGAAGAGCTTTTTCACTCAATAATTCAAGGCTGCTGAACAGGATGATTATAGTATATATATATATGTATATGTATGTATTTTTTTGTAGGATTTTATCTTTGTGCTACAATTTTTGAAAATTTTAAATGAATAAACAAATTCATTAATAACTGCCACAAAGTTGAATAAAAACTGTTATTTAGAAATTGTAGGATTTTTGCAGTGACTTACACTCTGTAAAGTTAAGAAAGGAAAAAAGATACTCTTTGCTGGCAGCTTTTCCCTGTCCTATTTATYTGCTTCCCAAAGATTTTTTACATTGTATGTAAAGAAGTGCATTTTGACATTTATTAATTTGTTTATCTATTAGTACTTCACAAGGAAGAGTTATGGAAAAAGACACGTTTTAAATGTCAATAGTAATAAGAAGTCAAAGTGTTCAAAAACTCTAGCTATTTTTCTCGTATCAAAGTAGTATTTTTTTTATCAGTATATGAAATTGTACATACAGAAAACATCTTAATTACAAAAGAATTTTCTAGCTGTAGTTCATCCTCTTTTAAAAATAGTTTTCTTGAATTCATATTTTTGAAAGAAAAGGTACAAAACCATTGGGGTTCTGTTCAAATGAAAGTTGCATGGCTTTCTAGCTCCTCTAAACTGTCTGTACTCTAGCCTAACAGACTCAGGGCTCACACTGTGCAAGAAGAAAATCAGTGAAAAGCTCTGCTCCGTAAGTAGTGGTATCTTCATAAGTACATAGGCACAAAAACGGCAAGACAAATGAATTTCCCAGTCCTCAGTAAAACCTTTCTACCCTCTTCCATCCTTTCCCACCTGAAGAAAAGCAAAGGTAATAACTGTAAATGCAGGAAGGCAATAACCCTATTGTACTCTTGGAGGGAGAAGAGAAAAACAACAAGGGCTTTTTTTTTTTTTTTTTTTTTTTTTTTTTTTTTTTTTCTGGAGGGAAAAGAAATATCCTGTTACGAGCTGGAGAATGTCATGTATGGATTCCTTTTGAGGTAAGCTAGAAATTACCATTAATCTGAAAGCCTTTAACTGATTTACACTTTCCGTGAAACAACATTTTTTTCTTTTTTGTTAGCAATTGCTTTAAGATCTAAATACTTTCCATACAAAATCATTAGCAAGTAGGGTTAGCAACAGCATGTTGCCCAGGACTGTGTCCAGATGGCTTTTGAATATATCCAAGGCTGGAGACTCCAGACATTCTCTGGGCAACCTCTGGGTAATTCCAATGTTCAACCACTCTCACAGTGAAAAAGCATTTTCTTACATTCAGACAGAATTTCCTGTGTTTCAGTTTGTGCCATCCAAAAACATGACAAATCATTTTTAATTTCCTGATTATTAAGCAACTTGAAATGAAAGTATTACATAGATTTATAACACAAAGATAATGAGTCAGAAAATACCACATTTAACAAAAAGCTGCGGATACGTTCTCTTCACTGGTAGTGGCCACTCTTTCTGGTGTCTGTTGTCCCGTTTCTCCCTGGTGGGCTGTTTCACACCATGACCAGACCTGGAAGCAGGGCAGCGCACAGACTCTAGCTCACTACAGGACTGGGGAGTGCAGCTGCCCATCCTCCATCTGCTTCTGCACCTGACTGCTCCTACCRTTACCTCCTCCAGCGAGCAGAGCTGCTCAGCTCTGTTTGGCCACATCAGTCAACTCAACAGTGATTTGTCATTCGGTTTAACATATCCAAGGCAGCAGGGTGGATAGCAAGTGAAGCACTGGGTAGTAGGGATCAGACAGTGCCTAGTGTGATCAACTGCACAGGTCTCTGTTTGGTTAATACAGATTATGTCATTAGTTCTTTTACTGCACCTGACCTGTACCTTCTAAGCAAGTAAATAATTTATCTATGTGCTAAATATGCAAGGAAGCTTTCATCATAGGAACCATACGTTCAGCTCAGAGTATGCATCTCTTCATGCTATATTTGGGGATTTCTCACTCTGCCTATTGTTTTCTGTAAAACGTCCTTCGCATAGTTGTCCACAATCCTTTGATGGGCTCCAAACRTTTTGCTCCTTAGTCTAATATCAAATTCATTGCCAGTTATGGTCCCAAGTTCCACACTACTTTAATCRCAGAGCTATACTAATTAGTCTTCATCATTTTAGGTTTTAAAATCATTGCATTAGCCTACAACTGCTGTAGAACTGCTATTTTTAGAGACATAAGCCTTAAAAACATAGAGGAGGAACTATGCCAGTCAACTTAGACACCAAATTTATATCTACATTTTTAGCATGCGATTAAATGATTCATTAAAGTAGGTGTGTAAACTCTATAAGTAGTCAGTGGACATCAGCAGGTCCACTTGAAGGCTTTCAGATATTGAGCACCAAAGTTACATTGGTATGGTTTCCTCCTGAAGGTTCTCAGATATATATAATTATAGCACACAGGATTAGATGGGCTTGTAAGCCTGATTTTTTTTTTYYTTTTTTTTTTCTAAGTATGAGAGCTGGCCTGCTAAAAAATACTGACTCTTCAGTCTACCTTAATCTGAGAAGTCAAATGAGATGCTGTRAGAACTATTAGCTGAGAAAGAATCCAGCCAGGCATATTCTTATTTTTCAAGAATCCTCTTAACTTGCAGTTCTCAAGACTAGGCAGTCAAGTCAAAATCCACTGATGTTTGAAATTTCTATTGACAAAGTAAAAGTTGTGGKTTTTTTAACAATTGACTTTGAAGAAATTAAGTTATTTTAGAGAGAGAGAGTGGAATTCACTTATACAGAAGTAATGGTTTCAGTACATTAATTAATCAGATGTTGCTCTCAGGGTCCAGAACTAATTATTTTTTTGTATTTTCCATTATGAGATTAATGCAAAAACGCAGGTATGTACTCATCATTCTGATTGCAATTTGCATTTTGGCTGGTAAAAATCTAATTAAAATAATTTAAAGAAAAATAGATTACAGTAATGTAATCCCCAATTTAATTCTTTAATTTAAAGCTTTATTACAAGAACAAGAATTCAATTGTGTTTTTCCTAATGAACAAAATATTAAAGAAGTTTCTGTCTTTTAGCAAAAATAAGAACAGGTTTATTTTGTTTATAGGACACAAACTTTTGAAAAACACTATTTGCATATAATAAAATAATTCTTCGATGTACCTCACMAAAATAGTCAAAGCATAGATCAAAAAAGAGTAGCTATGGGTCTGTTTGTCTGTATATATTTTTGTTATTTTCAGAAATTAATAATTTGTTTGGTCCTTTATTGATTTGGTTACTCATTATGGTTAAGTACCTTATGGGAAGAGAGAACACGAGTCGAAGCAATAATTGACATATGAACCAGCAGAGAAAAGAGAAACTCAGTAAGGTTGCAAGATCAAGGAGAACAGTGTAAACATCAGAGAGAAAAAGCTGAAGCACTGCTGAATGGATATAAAAAGAGCATGAGCAGTTAAAAGGGCAGAGGGGTCTTAAGMAGAGTAGAAAACTGGAATAAGCACGAGAATCAGTGCAGACTGTTATGTAACAAAACTGTAAAACTTTATTGGACAGTAAAGGAGTCTTGCAYTTTTGTAACTGCCCAGCATTTGAGAGTCACTCAGACACAACAGGATGAATGCATGTGCCCTGTGGTCTGAAGCTAGACACCGTAATGAGTTCATTATTATTTTCTATTGATGAGAAGGTTAAAGAAGAGCTTCCTGGAGGTTTTTTTTACTTGTATTTCGTTCCTAAAAGTCTTCCAGATCACACTTTGGAAAACTAGTCAAATTACATAGAAACTCCAATTTGGGAAGGAAGAGTGGATGGAATGGGACGGGTAAAATAGTGCTATTTTATATCATTCTACTCATAAATTTAAATTATTTGGAACATTTTTCTACATAAATTTCAGAAGAATTTTTCTGAGGTTAGCTTGTAAATATTCGGGGTCCGACAAAGCAGTATTTTCTCTAAAGTCTAAGAAAAGATGAAGCAAGAAAGAAATTTGCAGTTTTGGGAGTTTTATTTTGTTTTTGTATTCCAGCATATAGAATTTTGCTTTTGTTGTTGTTAATAGTATATTGTGTTTGACTGCACAATTATATGGATCCAGGATAGAAGACTGAAGGGGGATCTTATCAATGTGTACAAGTACCTGAAGGGAGGGTGTCAAGGGGATGGGGACAAACTCTTTTCAGTGGTCCCGTGTGACMGGACAAGAGGCAATGGGCAGAAATTGAAGCACAGGAAGTTCTGCCTGACCGTGAGGGGGAATTTCTTCACTGTGAGAGTGAGAGAGCACTGGCCCAGGTCGCCCAGAGAGGTTGTGGAGTCTCCTTCTCTGGAGATCTTCAAGGCCTGCCTGGATGCATCCCTGTCTAGCATGGTGTAGGTGACCCTGCTGAGCAGGAAGGTTGGACTAGATGATCTCCAGAGGTCCCTTCCAACCTTACTGATTCTATGATTCTATGATAGGTTTTGGGAACTCCACATTCCTGTAATGTTTGTATTACTTATTTGAAGTACACATGATGCAAGTTCAAGTCTTTGMTTTCTTCTTTCTTTGCAGTGACTTCTTGGTCTGCATATCTCAGAGCATCTAAAATGACGGAGGTAAGTGTTTTGTTATCTTTTTTTCAACTGAGAGAGAAGAAAGGTCATCTTTTGCAGTGAAGTATGGATGATTTGCTTTTAGTTTATTTTTAAGACACTCTTTAAAAAAATAATTTTGGACTGATTATTTTTCCAATATATTTGATCTCACTGCTAACCTGAGAAATTCATTACTCAACTAGCTAGAGGATAAGGGTAGTTCCTTCTATATAATAAGTAGCTTACTCCTACTGAGTATTGAGTGCTACCACTGGAAAAACCTACTCTAAATGATAACATTTTTAATTGAAGAATTTACAAAAATATCAAGTAGGTATTTTGTCACTTAAGTCAATGAAATATGTGTAAAGCCAAAGCAAATAATCAAGAAATAATTCTTTTTCCATAAATTTCTCCTAGTCTTCCCTTACACRTATTTACATGGAGCTTTGAGAGATTTGTTTCTGTGATAATCTAGAAAAGTTGAATGAAGTTTAAGGGAACATTTTTACCTAAAGCATTGATTTCACTTACAATATTTTTTACACAGAAAATTTCACAGTGATCCATAACATTTAAGTGTGCTTTATTTGTATGTGAACTAAAATATTAGYATTTGCAAGTGAATAAAAATTAAAATGCCTTGCAAGCAAAATGTGGAGTTCTGGGATCTTTCATATGCAAATTAGTGTCTTTGGCACTAACGACTATTCAGATGGGAATATGACCAAGAGATGGCAGTCCAACAACTTACTCTTGAACTAACCCTACAGACATTTAAATAATCAGTACCAAAAATGGAATCAGCTAAGGGACCATGAAAGGGATCAGCCAGGCAATCATAAAGCCACATGACATTGATGGGAAATACATTCCAGATTTGGCATCTGGTTTCATTGTTGGCGTAGATAAGGAAACATCCCTTTTCAGAAGCAAAGCATAAATCACTGTAGGGTTGAAGCTATATAATAATGACACATGTCAGATGATTTAGCATGTCATTTTTAAAGTTAAATGAACTGTCAACTGCCTTTAAAGTTTATGAAGATAATAATTCTGTACTTTTAGGAAAGGTGATGTTTCTGTTGTTGATGGTGG
>NW_028186404.1:625563-677055 GCF_003343005.1 Rhea americana
AAAAAAAAAAAAAAGAAGAAAAAAAAAAAGGAAAGAGGAGAGGAAAGGGAGAATTTCAATGTCCTATCTTAATTATTATTATTATCTTCCAAAATCCTTTATAATATATTTTGGACTATGTAAAATGAAATAATGAACCACAATTTTATATGTATATAAACCACATGTCTACACACACACACTTCCAGAAACATTTGATTCACACATGTCTCAAATAATGAAGACAAAATACAGTTTTAAAACCCTGGCTAACTAAAGTATAAATTCTACATTAAATACCTGAGCCAGTTTTGTAATTTGAACTTGGTAGGAGTAGTAATTACTATTGTAGTAAAATTTTGATGTTGAATCTTTTGATTTCTCCAGGAATGATTGAAAACATCTATGTGACTTCATTTACAGGTAAAGGGAGGAAATAAAAAAGTGAAAAAACACAGATAATAAAGATTGTTTAATTTTTTTTCAAATATTTGTTTACCTGAAATAATTACTTTTATATTTTCAGTATATACAAAGGTGATAGGTTTCAGCCAGAATTATTATGCATTTTGTGTCTCTGTATGCGTGCGTGCGTGCGTGTGTGTGTGTGTATTTACTGTGCAAAGATTTGGAATTCTACCAAATTACTCTATTTCTTATATTTTTCTTCATAAATTATTTCCTATTGTTCTTCGTATGTTTAATTTACTCTTAAAAAAAATAGTTATATTCAAGCTGTTTGCATTTCCTTTGCCTTTTTGCTACGAAGTATATGAAATACCAAAATTGCCTGTGTTTTTGACTAGAAATTCCGAAGCAAATTTTAGACTGGGTCACTGAGGCACTGTTATTAACACACTTTCAGAGCTATATGCCGGAAAGCACTATTACATGTTTAGGAGATTAACAGTTCTTAACTAAATCTTAAGGTTAGCCTTGTTTCAGAGGCCTTGATTTTGTAGCAATTTGAGAAGCTCATGGTTTTAGCCTTCTGATGCATGTTTTAACTCTTTGTTCATTACTGGTTCATATTTGTGAGAATTGTTCAGAAGTCCTTGAGGACCAACAAGATGGCTAAGATTTTCAAGCTTCTTGAGGTTTTGCTCGCCTTACTTTGTAGTACCATCACTTGAGACACCTTGATGATGACAGATTTTCAAAAYGTAAAAAGCACTCCACTATCAAAAATCAAGCCTCTATAAGGTATGTGAAATAAGACTCCCCAAAATAGAGCCATAGTCTGACATTGATACTTATTTCTGAAAATCATATGAGATTATCTTTCTCTTTTTTAGGCATCAAATCAGATGATACAAAAATACGAGAGTGAAAGTCTTAAAAAGACCCAAACCATCAAACAAAGAAGGCTGGTMGGAGGCTCCTGACAGCCTTTCCTTGCTGTAGCAAGTGCTGCATCTGGCTGAAACCGACAACGCGTTGACATACTCAATGCGCTAATTTTGACAGCTGCTGYAATAAATAATGTATGATGATTAAAATACATAATCTGTATTAATTTACAAMTATAGTGACGATAACTTTTGCAAATATGAGCAAAGACGTAGAGAAATTAGAATAGCAAAATCTCTAGTTGAATCATATTCTAACTTATTTTCTGTGACTAGAGCCACATTACAGTAATACTTCTGTCAATTAGAATACATTAAACTGAACATTTCCTATGAAATGTAACAATGTTCCTACCATTTGACAGTAATAACAATAATACTAGCAATAAGATTTTGATTGCCATGTTACATATTACCATTTTTTCTTTCAAAAAATAATAATATACTCAAGAATTGCAGCTGAAGAATGGTTAACAGGAAAGTATATAAGAGAAATAGAAAGTTCTTTAGTTCTAAACTAGTTTTTCTATTTGTCAATCAGCAAAATATATATATCAATCAGATGTGAATGAAAACCTTAGCTATATATAAAACAGTAACGTTTTCAGAGTTATTTTATTTTGGGGCAGATATGAAGGCCCACACCCTCATTTTGTCCATTTTTCATTATGATGTAGATTTACTAATTTGTACTTGATAAAATGTTTAGAAATATGAATAAARGTTATATTATTAAACATTTCCCTAACGATTGGCAGTTGCAAGTAGATGAAGTAAGGGACCAGGTTTGCATTCATATTTATATTTATATAAATATTTTAATGATATCCTCTTCTAAAGCTACATAGTACTTAAGGAACATAAGGAAGACATTTTTTTTCTCCTAACATTAGCCAGCTATAAATTAGGCACTTAATCTAAAATAGGTCAATTCCTATTATCCAATACAGGAGAAAAATGTCAAAAATCTCACTTRATAGATAAAGAAATTTTGGTAAAAGAAGGTCAGCTATTTCAAAAGTGAACATTATGAGTCTGAAAATTATGAAATGAATTATCTGAGAGAAAAGAGTGTGAGTAGAAAAAAAGTATGAATGACAACTGGGAAATATTTAAGACATTTCCAASCTATTCAACAACTAAAATTATAAAGTAACTCTGCTGCAAAAGTAAATAATGAAAACATAGAGGCGAAAAAATACATGTTTTCTACAAAGTAAATGGAAATAAGCTATAAAATAGGACACCTCTTTCCCCTGATATAGAACCCTTCAGCATACACAGGCAGAAAAATATGAAGATGTTATCAACAAATAATAAGGCAGAGGCTAGAAAAGAGTCAGTGAAATAAGTAAGAGAATATGAGAAAAATTTGCCAGAAGAACAATACTTATTATTTAAATTAATAATAATAATAATAATGATGATGATGATGATGATGATGATGATGATGATATAGTACATGTTATAATATTTTTTTTCCTGGAAAGCAGTAATATTGAGTAGAAGTTATTTTCAGGATTATTAGTTTCTTATAGTCAAAAATGGCAGGGTCATAAAACAAGAAATATTCTGGAAAAGTAGAGGACAGCCTCAAGCTTACCGGGTGGAAGCTGAACAGACTACCTAACTGTGTCAACTAACATGGGTTTAACACGCATTGAAATCTTGTTTTTCTACAGCTTCTTTTTGCTTTTTTATCACTAAATTCATACTTAGCTATGAAGTTAGCAGTTTGGATATCTATACGACAAGTGTACATACAAATTACCATGTTTTGCAGTGAATTAACCAACCTAATTGCTACTGTTACATTTTGTCCAATGTACAAATAGCAATGAAATATTTATTAAGGAAGTGGCTAGATTGCAAGATTCATTCAGACCCTTCCAGGGACTTCCCTAATCACTAAACAGTAATTTTGTCTTGCACTTTGCATTTGACACTACAAAGTCGTGTTAGGCCACACATACACATGAGGAAATGCATAAGGTACCCCCAAACTATCCAAAATATCTATAGGGTCTGATAAATTTGCTCTGAGATCTGTGAGAGGTTCTCATCCCTCTGAAGGAGCAAGGGGACCTGGCAGAGTGCCCAAGGGCACCTGATTGTCACTAGAGGTCTTCCTTAAGCACCTAGACCTCACTCCTGCTGTCCTGCGTGTGCAGMCTCTTGACAAAGCTCTAGAGAAGGTTCAGGAAAGGATCGTGAAAGTGATTGATCACAAGGTGGGAAAATACACTTTCACTGTGAAGAACTCAGGGAATGAGGTGATAAAATTGAGATGCTAAGTACAAAAATTGCTAGACTTATATGTCAAAATGCCTCATAAGGGAATGTGAGTGCAATTTAGGAAATTCTAAATGCGTGGGTTCAATACCCCAACTGATGGTTTATATACTTATATCTGGTGTGGGAAGCAGATAGAAGTTGTTTTCARTGTGACAAAAAATAGTGGTTGCATTTGAGTCTACCACTTCTCAGGTACATTTCCTCTCTATGATATAGTCATTCCGAGGCAGACTCCCACAGGTAGAAATGTTACATATACTTCTCAGCTTTGTTACATATATCTTAGCTTTGATTGTCATCTACTTACCTTCTGTTTCCTTACTGTTTAGAGATCTGCAAACTGCATGCCAAAAATATCATAACTGCAGAACTGAAACAAATCTTATTTTTTTACTAGTTTGTAATGCATGGAATATCTCCATTTTTTTAGTGCAAGTATCATTCTAAAATTATCATATATACAAATATGTATATATATGAACATATATAATCATATTGCAAATAAAAGCATAAAGATTTAATACCTGTGTTTTAATAGAAGGTATTTCAATGTCTAAATGATAAACATGAACTGAAACATATGGCTTTATTATAATTTAGTGTGTGAGAAGTACCATTAACAATAAATAGTTTTACTAGAAACTCGTTGCTTTCTTTGTAAACCTTAGAACTAGCCACTGGAATATCTAATTGAATAAGCAACATTCAGGCTTTAAAGAAATGCTAAACCTCCACAGAGTCTGTGATAAGATTTTCCTGATGACTGTAGGAGTGCTTCTCAGAGACTTCCAAGAATCCCTGAGGAAAACTAATACGGAAAATAGTATTGTAACAAGCAATATTTTGAAATTTTGAAGGCTTTCTAGTACATCTGGTCCCCTAGCTGCTACAATAACCTCTGTTTAAATACTATCGATCCCACTGAGAGAAACTTATTATTACAACAAATGATAGTATTTTTAAGATATAGCTTATAAAGGAATATCTCCATCTAGAGAGACATTTGGCTCAAGAACTCTCCACTGTCCCTAGGAGTTATCARATATTACCAACTGATTAGAGGGTTTTTCTTTTATTTTTATTTTGTAAATCAAGTTATGATTTTTGCAGCAAACTGAGCGACTCCTCAAGTAGTTTGTATCAAATTCTCCACAGAAGGTTCAGTAATTGGTATCCTGTGGCTTGTTCTACACATCATTCAAGAGTTTTGCAACTCTTGCACTCTTGCACTTCTGGATCCTACATCCTTTATTTTTTTTGTAAGAATGGTAAATATTTCATGCATAGAAATAGACATTTTTACATCAGGTAAAAGTTGTGCAGCTCATTTTAAAAGCTTAGGCTTCTAAGGTTGAGCTTGATAGTGTAAATAGTCTTTGCAATAGGTCTGTATGAGCAGTACTGTGGTAAAGCAGACTGTGTATGAAGGACTGTTTAGGAGCTTATTTCATCTGAACGTGGCACGTGATGGTGATTTTGAGGGCAAATAAAAGTCCTGATCAGAGTTTGTTTCTTCTCATTACAATATGTAATGTACAAGAAGCAAACTTTATCATTCATATACATACTTTGAAAATAGCTTTTTAATAAATTTATTTATCCTGACTGCTAAGAGAAAATGGTAGCTGAAAGGTTAAATAATGATTTAAATTGATAGAAAAGAAAGTATTGTGCTGATTACCTCTCACTACTGCACTGACATGATTCATTCCTTCTCGCCTTTGCTTATAAATAGGATAGTCCTTATGTTGCACAACCTTTTTACTCCCAAAATGGACAAATYATGCCTCTCATATAGTTCAGCATACTCCAAAAAAATCAAACTTTCAGATCCATTTTCTACTTTATCTTAGACATATTCCTATCTGGAGATAGATACATAACAGGTTGAAGAAGTATATAATAACTATTGCTAATATACAGTTGCAGAATGAAGTTTATATGTTCATATGCTATACAAATACATATAGACCCATATATGTGAAAGCAATTACAGTTGACAAAGCTATCTTCAAAATGTATGTTTTTAAAATTAACTATATAATTTAATTCAGTTATACTGAATTATAATAAGTTATACTGGCTTATAACTTATACTAAATGATATTAAGTTATACTATAACTTAGTGCTTTAGAGAGGGTGGAAGATTAAGAATACTTTTCCTTGTAAAGCTTCAAACATAATGTTTTGATCCTCATCACCTTCACCAGTGCTTAAACCACCTTTAACTTGTAAGACTCCCATGAGAACTGATGAATTTGAATGTTCAGTTAAGTTTAGCCTACTTTAAGCAATAAAAACCAAGGTCTACTCCTCCATAAGTAGCATTATACAGTCACTCTCAGACAAATTTGCCCAAGTCCCTTGACTTCTGGCCCATATACTGTCAAGTAATATGTAGATTTTGCTTGAAGAGTAACATTTATAATTCAAAATAATCTATAAARGGATAAAAAGTTCTGCCAAACTGAATATTAGATTGTTAAGCATCCATCTTAACCTCCATCCTCTTTATTCAATCACTTAATTTGCTATTTACTTGTTTTGGCTATAAAGATTGGCAATAGCAGGAAGAACTGAAGGTTACTGAGAGAAAAAAAAATGACGTGCATAGAAGAAGGAAGTGACTAATTTAGGGGAAAAAAAAATGAGGTCATAGAATTTCCTATTATGTCCAAAACCTAGTATACTGAAGAACTGCAATGCACTATCATGTCTTTCAGAGACTGGGAAATAATAGCATAATAAAAAGATATGAAGAAAGACTGAAACAATTGTAGCTGCTTAGTCTACAAAAGAGAAGAGTTATGATAACAGTTTCCAAATAGATGAAAGGTTGTTGTGAAGTTGAAGGGAAAAAGCTGTTTTCCAAGTCTTTTGTAAATAGCTTTTAGAAGTGATGGACTTAAACTGCAGTAAGAGAGGATTACAGAAACAAAACAAAACAAAAAAACCTAACAGAATTCCTAACTGTAGCTGATAGTTACTTTCTAATTGATATTTAACATGAGAATTAATTGTCTACAAAGTCTGTGGATTGTCCATTATAGGAAGTTTTTAAAACTGATTAGAAAAAGGTCCGTCAGGATGATTTATGTTTAACTGATTCCGTGTAGGGTTGGTTATCAGACTAGATGCTTCCACTATACTTACTTGCTTGCTATACTTGAAAAAAGAAAAAATCAAACAAAGAAAAATAAACTAGACTACAAAACAGCAAGCAATATGCATGAATTGTATTTGCATGCAGAAAGATTTGAGAGTAGATATATAGGTATTTTTATTTCTTAAAGCTATTCTAGTATAGAATTTTTCAGAAGAAAAGCATAGTAAGAATTCATTTAAGAAGGCAGGTATCTAAAGGGCAAGAAGCTGGTTTAGAATAGCCTCAAAATTATCAGAAAAAAAGTATATATATTTATACATAGAAGAAATGAGAAGGGAAGTTACTGGAAACTCCTGCTGCTAGCCTAGTTTTAACAGCAAATTTGTTGTACATCAGGGACTTTTTGTACTTCACCAAACTGCTTACAGGAAATAGCAAAATAATCAAATATACATTTAGTAATTTCACATTTTAAATGGACTTTTCAACTATTCAGWTGATCACTATCTAAAATTTAAATAAGTTGAACAATAGATTAATAAGTATACTTTTTTTTCATTTCTGCATAATTACAGCTGTGATATACAATACTGTAGTTTTCAGACCAATTTAAATGATAAAACCTACTGGAAAACTATGTAAAATAAACAACAAATAATAGATATTRTTCCTGTTTCAATAAAGCTTCAAACCCTTACTTTTTTAGCAGATGAGTAAACTGCTCTAGATGAAAACCTACAACATACTTGAACTTCTCAATAACAGTGCTTTCTGACAARCACCAAACATTAAAAACCTGGCTAGCAGAGTACCAGCTGTATGTTGGTTTGACGACTCCATGACTACAGCAGCCTTGCAGTAGCATCTATGCTATCTGCCAAGATACGTTAACCTCAGTATTTGGTCCCACATAATGGCAGGCTATGGGTCTGAGAAAAGCCTTTTAGGTTTTTGCTGAAATGCCTTTCTGCATGGGTATACGCATCTTACTTCTGTTGCAGCATGATAGAGTAGTTGGACTGAAAAGAGTACACATTTTGGCACACTATGAAAAAGATGTTTTGTATAAAGCGGGTGCAGTTTCATTAACTGCAAAGCCTTTTTCTCCCTCCATATCTCTACTTTACATGTTCTTTATAGATAGATTGCCAATGTCATGTTATTGAAATAACTGACACTCACTCACAGATAATAAACATCTTTTGTTTGTGTCACAGAATGGTTAATGTAGAATGAAAAAAACAGAATTGCAACCATTTTTGACTTGTTTCTCTGACGCAGCTGTTTTATTTGCATGTTGCTTTTTCACATAAGCAGAGGACAGTTATGTAAAGCAGATTAGTCAAGTATTAGTGACATAAGATGTTAGAAGTAGCTATGTTGTTGCTAGTGAACCTTCAACAACCTTCTGGACTGAAGCTGTAATGCTCTCCAGCATGCCTTTGATATATTTTTCTCAGGGTATGTTGGAGTTACCTCCATGAGCTTATTTGTTCTAGCTATTACACAGTTTTATTTGGTTTTCACTGTGTTTATTTCAAGATGTCACGTTTCAGGATGCAAAGCAAACGACAGTGGGTTCTCTGCCCACCTCTTCTTGAAGTGAAAMATACTACACTAGTAGATAGGCTAATTTTATGCTCAACAAGATATATAATTTATTGTTATCTGGGATTGAGAATRGGTGAAAAGAYAGTTTAACACTTAAAATAAGGAAGWATACTCAAAATATAATGCCATAAATATAATAATGTCATTAATRTAATAGCCATACTATATAATTCATTAACATAATATTTTGATTTCCTACATTGATATTACCATGGTACAGGAAAGGCTGCASTAAATTAGCTCTGTATCAGTTTTGCTTTGCAGAGACACAGCTCACTGTTCAAGTTAGAAAACTTTTCAGGTGAAATCAGGCTGAGCAGATTTRATATTTTTTTTTCTTTCCAATTTGCTACTTTTCTAAAGAAGCAGTGCAAGTGTTATTAAACACTCAATAAATATATCATGGCTAAGTATAGGCATATAGTGTTTAGCTCCATTGGTTAGAGCATGGTGATAATAATGTCAAGGTTGTGGGTTCAATYCCCGTAGGGGCCACTCGTTTGAGGCTTGGACTAGATGATTTCCAGAGGTCCCTTCCAACCTTACCAATTCTATGATTCACTTGCAGTGTGGTTGGRTTGCCTCCCCAAATCTATCCGCTGCTATCTTTCTTTTATGGCAAGAAGCACAGTAATAATGGCGGCCAGCCGAGCTGCTTCACTATCAACCTAGCAACTTGCCATCTCTTCTTAACAGCATGTTAACGCATTTCCTTTCTTCATTACCATGGTCCTTACCAAGATATCAGCTCGGCAATGATAGGTCCTCTCCAGAGCCCTCTTCAGTCCYAGTGATTTCTGAATCGCTGCAGTCTACAACTCTTGCTGCACTGCCTCAGCTGCTAAGCATCACACAGGCAGTCAGGGAACATTGGGAAAAGTGGGGGTAGTGTTGAATCAGTTGGAGAGCCCAAGAGATAAGCGCTGAGGGGACAGCTAAGCAGACAGCATCCTCTTTACCAAGATACAACCAATAGCTTCAGTATTGTTACTAATTATTGTTGTGTTACTCTGCCATTGTCCTTCTTTAAATGCATTTTATTCTTTGTTTTACAACGTCAATTATTCCCAAGTGTATTTTTTTTAAAGTGAAAAWTTGAATTCAGAATTCCCAGATACTTTAGGTATTTAACAGAACACTTTCCACTGTAGATGCATAAACTCCTGAAGTCCTTATTTAGATACCTAAAAATGCTAAAAACATTAGCGTTTTTAAACTAAACTAAAAACTTTATCATAGGTAAAAAATACCTAAAATTCTTAGTTTTTTGTAATATTACTTTGTAGTCACTGAGGCCACTAAATGCAGAACTACAAGCAAAGACTATGCTGTTCATTTAAGCTCTTAAATGTRAGCTACACAAGACTTAGTTTAGACATTAAGATATGAAATGGCCTGACTCTTATCAGTTAGTAGTGGTTGACTGAGATAGCCGACGAATTTTAAGAAAAAAATTCTCATTTGTGGTAGAAGTAACAAAGTTTTGKTTTTTTTTTCCTTCCTTCYGTCATGTTCTCAAAGAAGATATATTGAGCCTCACATTTCACAGCAAAGAATAAAAGCTGAGTTAGCTGGATCACACKTTTAGTCTAGTATTACATTAATGCCTACTGCTTGCTGTGGCAGTATAAAAGTTGTGTATTACCTCTATCATTAATTTACCAAACTAATTTGATTGCTGCTGAATTTAAATGTTCACAATCATTACTCTCCTAGAAATGCTGATGTAACTTGTTTGTTCATGAGGGGTGTACAATGGCTTTAATAATAGGAAATTATTATTCAGTGGCAATTTTTCAGGTTCTCCAATAAATAGAGACTAATTTTTACATACTCTCCTGAAATAAAACATTGAAAGTGTTCCAGCCTGACTAAGTGCATAGAGCTTTTGTTTGCTTGCCTGTTTTGTTTTGTTTTCTCCTTCATTTTCTTGTTGTCATGGCCACCTGAAATTGTGAAATAAGGAGGAAAAAAAACCCAAAGCAACAAAAAGAAACCCCACAGTTTTTCTTCCCTATATTTTACATTGTCTTACAGGTCAACTGAAATTCACTTCTTACTTTTTTGATTTCTGGCATTTCACATRAATTCTAAGAAAGTCATTATAGTAGCTATGCCAAGGTAAGCATATGTAAACCTGAATTTCACTTTCTATTGTAAAATCTCTTTTTCTGAAACCTGCTTTTGGATAAACAGAGTGCTAGTAGTGGTATTTAATGAAACATTGAAGAAAGCAATAGTTTAACAGGAGCAGACTGTCTTTATTGTAAACAAGCAAATCCCTGAAAACAAACCACAGGAAATTAGCTGGGATTTTATTTATTTATTTATTTATTAAGATAAAACAATAAACAGAAAAATTACAATCAAACTCTGTAGTTTTATCCATCTGTTTCTGCATGGGCTTTCTGTGAGCCAATTTACTACTCATACACTGAATAACACCTTATTCTGTGACCAATAGTGTTATTCATAGAAAAACAATAAAAAAAGTATCACAGTTCATACTTCAAAATGCCCTGTATCTAAGAAAATATATCTAATGATTAGATGGTCATAAAACTGGCTTCTAGAAATATATTGATTATATTCAGAAAACTTTACATGGAGTATTATTAGGATTATCTAAATTAAGAGTTAGGTTAACTTTTCCTACTTTTTTAACTGAAGATATATCTACATGGTTTAGATTTACCCTGTCTCACTCTGTCCCTAGTGCAACCTATATTTATCTTGTGACCCAACTTGGAATGGAATTTGCATGCCTAAATATAGGTGTCCCATTTGGCCTGCAGCTGCAGGATATAGGTCACTCTTAGGCGCTACGTTATATTTACCAGCTGCATGTAGATATCTTGGATGACTTTGGAAGTCCAAAAACTATACTAGACCTGTGTTTAGCCAGGAGAACGATGCCTTTAAACCTTGATATCTAAATTCARTAGCCATCCACTAGATGCCCAAAGGTCCACAGATATTTAAATTACYTATATTGTATCTCTTTCTCCTCTTTCTCCCATGTGAAGTTTGGGATTCAGCACCACTGTGACYCATTTCCTTTCTGCCAGAAGGCCATACTCACTATGTATGTACAAAGTTCTGAAATCTAGGYAAATCTGGAATATCACAGAATCATGTAGACTGAAAGATACAGTCCACTCCAAGCCTCTGCTCAGAATAGGTCCAATTGAAGCAGGTTGCTCAGGGCCTTCTAGTGGAGAACAAAGATCTCACAGTCCCTCCAGGCAACTTGTTCCAGTGTTTGGTCACCCTCACAGTAAAGAAGTTTTTTTCTGTATAATGAGTCAGAATTTTTCGACATTCCAGTTTGTGTCCATTGCCTCTCATCCTTCCACTGTCCACATCTGAGAAGAGTCTGGCTCAGTCTACGCCCTTCCATTAGCTAGTTGTAGACAGCAGTAAGAACTCCCTTAGTCTTCTTAAGGTTGAAAAAAAATCCAGCCTCCACTTGCATGTCACAGGCTTCAGCTTCTTACCCAGCTTGATGGCCCTCCTCTGGACCCCAGGATTTAAGTCTCTTTCGTGTACTGGGGAGCCCAAAATTGTGCAGTCCTCCAGATGTAGTGTCACAAGTGCTAAACAGAGGGGAATAATCACTTCCATCCACTTACTGGCTATATATTTGCTAATATAACTAACCATATGATCTATATTACATAACACCACAATATATTGTAACCAGACACAAGAATATATCTGGACAGTAGCAAAGATGCAAGTCAGGCAAAAAAGACTTGTTCAATGATTTAAAAACAGATTTTTCTCAGTTTAGAAAGCTGTAGGATGAGAKAGGAATGGTCTGGTAGAAAGCTGCAGGATACACAACCACACTGGATAAAAGATACATACTAAGCTAGGAGTAGATTGGATGGTACACAACGGGAAGCTTGGACTAAGAAACAAGGATAGAGAGGGAATAGCATGGAGTAAAAAAATTGAAATTGATGGAAGCTGGAAACAGGAAGTCCATGTCCTACTGGACGGTTCGATCATAGWTTTCCCTTGAATTTTCTATAGCTATGACAACTTTGAGAAGTCAAAGAGAAAACAGATGTAATATATTTCTAGGAGATTGTTTTGTTAAGATGTTATGCAACATTCTAAATGAGCTGCAGTTTCGTAAGCTCACAGAGATTCGTGTTTGGGTAAATTGATTTGTAAGAGCTAACGTAGGTGTGAATAAACAATTATCATCTGCCAAAATGACACAGCTTGTCTCTCCACAGCTTTAGGAGATGTCACTTGGCAACAGTTACATGAGAGCCTAGGCYTGAATTCATCCCTCTCTAATTTTAGATGCTATAGGAGAAAAGGCAATGTTAGGATGCAGTAAGAGCAGGGCTGCTCTGCAAGAGAAGACAAACCAGGAGCTGAGAGTGACAACAGCACAGGCGGGAACAGTCTCCTTATCAACAAGGGCACTTGTTGTCCCATAGTATTCAGACTAGACAAGCAGAACAGATCCCATGGCAGTAACAAGATCAGCCAATACCCCAGTAATCAAGAGGTAAGTCCAAAATAATGAGGCAATTCCAAGGTCTATCTAAAAGTCCAGTTAGCAGCTCAGGCCCATCAAGAAATAGAGCTGGATTCAGACTTACCAATAGCATCTCTCAGTCAAGGATTGGGCTCCTGGATCTGAGTGTAGGCGAAGCTCCTGCTCATTGCCAGAGCGGTTGTAGGTAGAGGTCCCAGGTGACACTGGTCAGCACAGTTCAGACCTGTTGGTGTACTTAGGACCCGGAAAGTAAACACCTCCAATCTAAGATCTGAATGCACCCTTGGAAGTGCATAACTCATTTTATTGAACATGGAGAGGATCAAGAATGAGTAGATTCCTAATTTAAGAACCTCACCCAACTTTGTGAAGTAAACCTGAACATATAAATACGATGAACATTAAGTAAAAAAGTTCATGAAATAAAATGAAGGAAGAACATAAGTCTGAAGGAAGCATGGTAAAATTAGATGTTTAAATGACTACATAAACCTGAAAATGCCCCCATGAGAGAAGGATGAACCACATCCTCTTCAAAAGGCAGTTCTTTCTGTAGTATGATCAGAAATAAGTTTCTAGATTTTGATGTTTAGGGTTTAGAATTCTGGCTTTAACAAAGTCCTTAGGTTTGTGGTCAGGAAGCTAAATAAATGAGAGAACAGAGTAGAGAGCAATTAAGGTCACAACTGTTTTTAATTACATCGGTTGTCTTCCTGTTTAGGCAATTATCTTAATTCAAGGAGTATTTTCCATAAGAAAAGRAAAAAAAAGAAAATAAAAAATATAGTTTCTTCTTTACCCCCTTTTTACAGAATGCTATTTTAGGTAATAAGGATTTGTGAGGATTTTTGTTTGTTTACTTCTGGAACAGAAAATAAACTTGTTATTGCATCATTGCATCATATCCAGAGATACAGCAAATCATATTCATCAGAATTAGAATCCAAAATCAGTTAAATAATAATCTATGTAAAAAAAAAMMAAAAAMMAAAMMAAAAAAAAACACCTCTCAAATGTAGAGATTGTATAACACAAAACTGATATGGCTTTCCTGGTTAGTTATGAATATGAAGATTAAAAATGTGAGTGGTAATGAAGTCCTCCATCAATCCCTTTACTACCTATTTGAGCAGCCCTAAGTACTTAAATTTAGGCTTACTTCTGTAAGTGCATGCAATATACATATATCTGTATAGATATGTGTAAGAATATCCATAGAAAAATTGTATGTAGTAGATATATAAACATCTCCAAATGGGAAACCACTTTTCTTCCTGAGGATAAGAGAACAAATGAGAGAGCTATGTAAATCATATGGCTTCTTGCACTGCAAGAAATGATCTGGATACCATGAGGTAATGACAATATATGAATCTAGATAGAATGGATTAGATCAATCACACAATAGATTTTCAAAAGGAAGCCATATATTCACTTCATGTACAACATGTATTTACTCAAAATAGTACATCTACTATATGTGCTGTTGTATCTAGAAAATTGTTCTATGTATTTAGTTACTGATCCATATACAAATCTCTGTTTCATTTCCAGATATGCTATTTGTTTGGTTTCCAAGTAAATATGCAATGGAAGAAAGAAAGAAAGAAAGGAAGAAAGGAAGAAAGGAAGAAAGGAAGAAAGGAAGAAAGGAAGAAAGGAAGAAAGGAAGAAAGGAAGAAAATCCTTCCTTTAATTAAAGGGCAGCTTGCAGCATGTTCCATCTCTATTTAGTGTATGCTTTGGAAATCTCAGATCTACAGGAAAAAGTACCTACATCTAAGCCCCAGAACTGGCCACCAAGTTTTTCATCTGAATTCTTTCAGAACTGAGTCTTTATGATACTCTATTTTTGCAGCTATGGAAATATTAATCATTATTATAATATTAATAATAATAATAATGGTTTATGTAATATTACATTTCATACAACATTATGAACTGGTTGAACAATAACTAGCGATAACTATTTTGGCTATTATAGGTTGCTTGTTACATTAGACATAACCTAATGTATAACCTAAAAATATGCATTTGGTAAAATTTACCAATCAAGGTCCAAGAGATACCTGAGTCATCATCTGTCCCGTACTGTCTACTTATTTTTTCTGAAAGCATTGAACTGTTATTTACTTATGCTTGCTAAGTCACTTTAAACAGGTAACTAAGGGTTTATTTAGTCTTTTTGATCTGATAATAACACAGAGGTAGGCCTTCTTGTTAAGAGGCTCTATGAGCTTTTGTATGTGGTGTCTTGGGAGCAGGGAGGTAAAAGTGAAGAACATTTAAGTAGTTCTTATATGGTAATATACAGGGAGTCATAATCTGGCTGTAAATGATTGCTTCCCATTAGGCAATGATAATACAAGAAATATCTGTAATAAATCTAGAATTTATTTTAAATCAAAGATCTTTACACATATCAGCAAATAATATTGTCTCTGGCTTATTTATGGTTAGGTTTTCTTATAGCTTTGACTATGGTCATAATAAGCTCACAATAGCTAAACTTTTTTTTTTAATATCAGAAACAGTGGCACTTAGATAAGAATCTGATTGCTTTATTCTTTACTTTTGCTGAGAGTTTTACAAGGATCAGCTTCTCTTTCTGGGTATATGCCTATTATAAGAGCTTAGCATAAATGGTTAAGGGCAACTTTTTTTTTTAGATTATTTTTTAGATTATTTTTTGAAAAAAAAAAGATTATTAAATATATGACACTATTTCTTCCATTATGTAACAAGTATAACAAATAAGTGTAAGATCTGTGCCCAATCATATTGCAGTCGAAAGCCATAGTATATTTGCAGATTCTTACTTACATCAAATGAGAATAAAATTAATGCATTTGATTAGAGAACTGCTTTTTCAGTCTTTACTAATTTACATGTTTGTATAGTTTGTATAAAATATATTAAGAACAGTAATACTGCAGTCCCAAGGTTGGCGATGCAGTAATTTTCCAGCCTAATCATACTGAGCTTCAAATATATTCATAGCAATTCTATTGAAGTTACAGTCTCAGGAGTATTTTTGCAACATATGTGAATTATGTACAAAGGCACAACTGTGACAGAAGTGTTTGTCCAGTTCATTGGTAGCAAAAAAGAGGAAGGTATATCTCTTAAACAAAAACTCACATAAACCTTTACCCTGTTTTTGACATTATTGGACCTAACTCATAGACTTAACTTGAGCATAAACTAAAAAAAGAATAAATCTAAACAAATGAAATTAATTTTTTTCCCAATCACCAATTTTCACTTGTTTCCTTTGCACCAAAATTTCCTAAAGATGAAAGGCTTCAAATCCAATAAATGACACAGAAAAGCACAAATGAACTCTCAACAATTTCACATTCTTATCATATTTGGGATTGAAAGCCAAAGGTGAGAGCGACCTTGGGGAAAAAAAAAAAAAAAAAAAATCATTAATTGGCTTTAGTTAAGAGGAACTCACAGAGATTGTCCTGGTGTGATGGGACAAATGGCATCTTATGCTGACTATCTGAATTATAAACTAGTAAATAGTTGAAATATTTCCTTTCTCAGTACTCCTAGAGGTGAGGAAGGGAACACATCCATTGGCATCTGACACACTGCTGAAGGGTGAGCCCGAGGTGGAACTGTGATCCATCAGCACTTGGACATCTCAACCAGTTGAAATGAGTGTCCTCTTCCTCCAGGTCCCTAGTGCCAATCACAACCGAGCTGAAAACCTCAACTAATGTTTGTTCTCTGCTCTGTGTGTGTGTGTGTGTGTGTTAAAATAGCAATTGTTATCTACCTTCTATACCCATCCCACTTAGTGAATAGAATTTAGATTTTACATCTGAGTGGTGTGGTTCTGTTTTTGAGGGTACCTCACCCTAAATTCCCCTGTGACAATAGCTACTATAATACAGTCTTGCTGTTTTGGTCATTGTGGATCACAGAATCATAGAATTCCAGAAGATGACATCTGGCAATCATCCAGTCTCACTCTCTCACTCAGAGTAGTGTCAACTATAGCAGGTTGATATATGTAGGGGAGACACACACACACACACACACACACACACACACACACACACACATAAACAGCATATATAGTCATTGGATTGGTGGTGTCAGAAATCTTATCCCTGCCTAGTCTCTTTACTCTCCATACGTGGGCATTTTGTCTACACATGCGTCTAATCTCATCTTTAATTTGCCATTGTATCTGCCTCACAGATTCTTGTTCCAACAATTCCAGAAGTTGTCCACCCACTGTGTAAAAAGAGTTTTTTTTCCTCTTGTTTTAAACCCTTGACGGATTTCATGAATGATCCTTAGTTCCTTAGTATTATGTAACTTGAATAACAATTCTGTGTTCACCTTATGTACTACTTACTTTCATAAATCTCAGTTATGTCTGATTTCAGACAACAGAATCATAGAATAATTTAGGCTGGAAGGAATCTCTGGGAGATTCCCCTAAATCAGAATTAATTTAGATTAAATTGCTCCCTGCTATCTCCAAAGATGAAGATTTCACAACCTCTGCAGGCAACTAGTTCCAGTGTTTGAACAACCTTGTAGTAATTTTTTTTTCCCCCTAAAATATCTGTTGAGTATCTCCTGTATTTGTGCAACTTCTGATCATTGCCTATCATTCCATTGCCGTGCATCTCTGAGATAATGACTCTAATATTTCTTCCCTGAGTTTTAACTGTCAGTTCTGCGCTCAGCATCATGAAAACCTTAAAACTTTTTTCATAGTCTTTTATTTTTATTTTTATACAAAGCATCTCTCTGTTAACCCCAGATATTTTTGTGAAATTTTATTGGACTTTCTACCTATAAAAAAAAAAATATCCGAAAGAACTTAGTATCCTCTCCAAGCTTGAAAACCTTAACCCACATGCCTTTTCCAGACAGAAAAGGGAGACATTGAATAAAACTGGTCATAGTAGCCATCTGAGAGGTCCCACAGCTGACTTTTTTCTATTATCAAATGTCACCATAAAAGCCGACTTCCCCCCCCCCCCAATCTTTTAAACAATTTTCAGTCCCTACTGAGACCTTTCCTCTGGTTTCCAAGCAGCTTTCTTCAGAAGGTTTTGCTGTTGGCCATTGTGAAGGGCAACAGAGCTCCTTTACTGACAGCCCCCAACTGCCCCACCAGCACAGGGGAGCACTGCCCCCCCCCCCCGCCAGGGGCAGGGACCCCACCCAGCGGGGGAACAATGGCCCTTTGTGGGGCAGGGCGGGGCGGGGCAGGGGCTGCCACACCCACGGGCCACCGGGGCAGGAGCAGCGCTGCTGAGCGCCCTGGAGCAGGGCTACGTACCAGGGGCTTCTCTGTGCAATAGTTTAAGTGTAGTATTCATGCGACTTCTTGGTATTATTTAGAAAACTTGGAGATTCGACTGTTAAAATACTTACTGGGCTAATAAATTCTTTGTTTCTACCTGTGGTAAGATTTTGAATATATCATAACGGCTCTATATCACTGAAGCGCATCCTATATATTTATCTTAAATGAGTCAATTTACTTTTACCTGTCTGCTACAAATTAGGATTAGTCTCAACATATTCAGAAGTAAAGACGGATGCAAATAATAGCTTCTTTATTCTTACCGGTTTACTATTCTTGCAAAAAATAGTGGTTCTCCTACTGTGGTCACTGAGCAGCTCCAGCAGTTCCTGTTTCCCATTTGCTGTCCTTTGATTTATGGTTTCTATCAATTTGAACATGCTTTATAAAATGTACATCAGTTCTTCTTCTTTTTTTTTTTTTGGCTTTCCTAATTTTCTTTTTACATTTGCTCTACCAGGTTTCATAGGTTTTCTTGTTCTCATTTGGGTGAGTTTTATGCTTTTTTAAATGTCAACCTTGATGGCTTCCTTATGAAGATCCCTATGATAGCTTCCCTAACTTTTCTGTTGTATTGTGTAGGTTTTTGAATAGACCTTTTTTAAAAATTTTTTCGGTTGTAGCACACAGCTTTTCCAGGGCTTCTAATTCAGTATTTTTGAACAGTTTTCATATTAATTGCAAGTTTCTGGCTAGTGGTACTCTTCTTATTAGTATTTTTGACTTTTTTTTTTTTTTTAGTTTTTATTTAGATTCCTACCTTAAAACCAAAAGTTTGTGTCCCAGATTTATTTACATGTTAATCTATAATGTTAAATTTAACTGTATTATGATCAGTACTATGTAATGGTTTTCCTACTTACACTCCTGAGCTAGGTCATGCATGCTGCCACTCAAGAGTAAATCCAGACTAGCAGTTCTTCTAGTAGGTCCTAAGCCTAATTGTTATAGGAAGAAATCTTTTATTGTATCTTAGTATTTTGTCTTTATAGATGCTACCGCCAAGGGATTGATTCAATTTATAAATGCATAGTTGAAATCTCCCGTAATTGCCTAGTCAAATTTTGAAGCTTCTCTAATCTCCCTTTGCATTTCTTGGTCATTCTCATTATCTTAATCAGGGGTTCATTAGTACAATCCTAATACTACAATTTTCATTGAAGTATGGAACCTTCATCTACAAAGATCCAACAGTATTTTTATTTTCCAGAAATAGTTCTGGTTTTTTTTCCTCCCTCTCCTCTCTCTCTCTCCTTTTTTTTTTTGTATTTTATAATATCCTTCACATATAATGCTACTCGCCTACCAGTACTTCATACTCTATCATTCCTGCTGAGTTGTTACCTTAGTAAAAAACTTGCCAACACTAGTATTCCCCTAAATATCTCCCTCTACCAGGGGTTGCTCTGTGACATCCTTGTTGACCTTATCTGTAAACCTTTTTGTTTCTCTGATGATTCAGTTCATCATTCTCATCTCAAGAGAGTGAAACTGCTCTTACAGGGTCAGGAGATCCTTGAATTACACACACTTTCAAAATATACCCCTCTGGTAGGAAATCAAAACTGTTGCACTGCATGCAATAGACTGTTAAAACAAGCCCCCAGTGTGTTGCTGGGCATTTACTTGAATCTTCAGCTTAAAATGTGTTTAACCTTTGAAAGTTTACCCAGTGTTAGCTTCTCCTTTGATTAAATGATTAAGAGCAAACTGTCCTCTTGCAACATCCTACCTCCTAAATAAGTGTAGCGTGGTCTAGCTGAGTACTTATACAACAAGTTCAGATATATCTACAAGTGGGGAGAAGAGTACAAAGAAAAGTGAACTTCCTACTCTTATAGATTCCCATCTTCAATGTAAGTGAATCAATTTACTGCACTCTCTTAGTTGCTCAGCAGCTGCCTTTTTATTCTCTCAGGACAAAGGAAGTTCTGCCTCCTCATCAGGATCCACAAAGTTCACCATGACAAGCCAGTCTTTTTCATACCCAGAAGCAACCAAACACTGACCAAGTATTGACTCAAACACTGACCCAAAATGCGATACCACCATCAAAATAAAATCCAAACCTGAGACTCACTAAACTTACTGGCTTCCAGGAGTCATCCTCAATTATTCTGCCAGTCCTTTCCATGAGAAACGGCCATAAACACTTTATTGTGTTTTGTCTCCTATTCACAACTCTTTCTGAAGTGCTAAGGGAAAACTGAATGTCAAAAATAGAGTGGCTGTAAATTTAAACTACATCCAGCACTAGGAAGAAACTGAATATAGATTTTTAGCATTTCACTCCCATAGCCAAGGCAATAAAACCTACCTAATTTCTAYTTTGACTATCACCAGCTCTGGTCTAAAGGATATTTGTAGAAGAAAGTAATGAGAACTGACAAAAATAAGTTAGATTTTCCATTACAGAATAGGACTGCAATTGGATAGTAGCTGTAAAGAGTTTTGAGCAAGTAGAGCATAATGCCAAAATTTGTAGTGATAACTTTGCATTTCAGTTAGTGCTTTGTTTCCTCTTTTTCCAGTTTAGCCAGTTTCACTCCTCATTAGGTATCTTGTCTACAGCTCATCTCAGACAATACTCACAATATTTCTACTTACATCTTCCCACTCAAGTCCTTCTGTTATTGAATTCATAGGCCTTGCTATCTGTGAGTATCTGCTCAGTAGAATTAAACAGCATTATTCTTTCAAAAGTTCAAGTCATCAGTTATGCAGAGGAGAGTATACAAGGCCTCATGATATATATATATATATAAAAATCAGAGACACAGACACGCTACTGGAGACATTAAACCCTGAGTGAAATGGAGTGCTTCAACAGGCAAAGCTGGGAGAAAGGGAAGGAAGAAATGTGCTCATGGGAAAGAAGAGAAGGTAGCCAGAAGTCTGAAACACAGCAGCAGAGCTTATTTCAAAGGAATTAGAATGCTGCAGGAAATCAATTAATGGATTTCAATCTGTTATCTGTATAACTATGTTGTCCATGGATGCTAACTAAAAAAGAGTAAGCTACTCTAAGTAGATTTATGTTTAATATGCATGCTTACTGAAAAAAATTTGTAAGGTTCCCAAATAAAAAACTCTTTGAAAAACATTTAATAGATAAAGTTGATCAGCTTCTGCCCTGGATTCTGAGCAGCAAACCTCAGAGTTTGATGTCAGATCACCTTTTATCATAGAATCACAAATATAGAGCAATAGGAATACAAATAGTGCAAGAAAATGCAATTAATTTTGTTATTCTAAAGTTAGACTTGTGTTCACTGGTCCAATTTAATTATTTTACGTTTAAATACATCCAAAAGTCAGTTGTGGGAAATTTAGCACCTTTCAAGTATTCTCATCTACTATTATTTCCTTTTTCAGATGTCTTCTTGTAGTATTATTTCTTGATCCAACTTATGCTATTATGCTGACTTACACTAACGAATACAGTTTAAGACCTATGTAAAGTTCTATCTGTTTGAAAATAAGAAGATGTATCAGAATCTCTACTGAAACAAAGTACTTCAGCATTTTGTTGATCTGCATTTCCATCTCATATTTGGTAAGTCATTGCAGCATTTCAGTGAAAATTAACCTGAAATGTAATTCAGATGCAAAGAATATGGCTAAATCATGCAGAATATTTAAGACTGTACTTTATTTTGAAGTATATTTCTTAAAATAAAAGCAAACTTGTGTAGCTGTGAGTGAGCAGGACACTGTAAAAATATATATGAAAGTGTATGCTGACTCAGAAGATCATGATCTGTAAGATCATGACTGCATGACTCATATATTGACAACTCCTACTGTAAAAAGTTATTCTTGTCAAAGGCTTTCTTTAAAAAGTTATTTTTTGTGTCTACTCAGTGCAACTCACTATCATGCATCACCTAGTAAAATAAGAGTCCAAAATATTAAGTCCAGCTTAGTCCTCAAAAGGCCTTTGTGAAGACTGCAGTGCAAACAAGCATTAATTGTTGTATTTCAGGTTAAGACCAACGCCACTTAATAAATAAAAGCTCAGTTAGTAAAGCTCAGTTAGTAACCCAAACAAAACAACAAAGTGCAGAATTCCAAGTAGGTTATTAATGTTATACTTCAGACACCCCAAGTTCTGGGGTCCAAATCTGAGGATGAATGCCATTTTCCAAGCCCTATATTTTAAAAGCATTTATGAGTCATGAATGCAAGTTCATTATGCCAAATTAAGAGAAAAATAGTGATTTTTTGATGGTGGTGGTGACTTTTTTTTTTAAGATCTAACTTACCATCCGTCTATTACTAGTTTGTAAAGTTCTTTTGTACTAGATTCTGTAAAAGAAGTATATGCCTTCATATACATCAGCACAGAACATAGGTATAACATGCTGTAAAGCTTTCCCTACCTCTCCTACTACCAAGCTTCACTGTCCTTCTAGTTATTGTTTTGGCAGACTATTGTCATAAGCTAATGAAAGAAGAACAATATAACTAAAGCCTACCACTATTTTTCCATTTTTCCATTTTTCCATCTTTATCTTTCCATATATCATTGTCTTACCTGTGATTTTGAGCAGGTTAGAGGTTTGAGAAATGTTCCTATTCTCATTTTCTTCTCATCTTCAAGATATCTCAGTATTACTACCTGCAGTATTTTCTGTTCCTGAGATCTTGACATTATTCACTCATTTCTGATTGCCTAATCCTGCTACTGCTGTCATTGGTCCTTCTGTGAAAATGCTGTTATCTTCCTGGCTACGTTTAAGGATGTGATAGATCCAGTCCTGAAATTTTATCTGTTATCCAAAACTACTCCAAATAATGAGATGCCACACACCTTTTTCCAGTGCTTTACAACAACAATACACCATTTTATATGTGATATAAATATAGAAAGCTGTAGTGAGAAATTCAGGAGATAAGCTATTGGTGTTTCAATATTTGATAAATTGTGTTTTGGTGGTTCAAATGTCTGAAACAAAAATGAGTAAATAAAAGACAAAAATTACCTTAAATAAACATCTAACACTAGAGCATGTATTTGCAGGTTTGATATTAGGAAAACTAGGCTCCATTGTATATAATTTATGATTATGTATTGGTATTGAGTATTGCAAAACTAGCTTCGAATGGGTGAGTCCAGAAGAGAGAAATCCTATTCTAAATAAGAGACTGAAAGAGAATTATGCGTGAAATCTAATTTAAAGACANCCCCCCCCCCAAAAAAAAAACAAAACAAACAAACAAAAGAAACCCACTTAACTTGCCTTCCCGTAGGTAAGGAGCTACAACATTAAAAAAAAGAAAAAAAAAGTGAGTAGAATATGAAGTTCAGAGTTAAGCATTGAGCTTTACTGGGCAGTACCTAGCCTACAACACAAAAAAGAGCCACCACTGCCAAGAAGGTGGCATTTTTCTGTTAAAGGAGAGTATATAAGAATGGACTTAGTGATGTTTATATGAGTTATGTACGCATAAGGTGTATGTGGTAGACTGAGTCCATGAGGGATTTTTTAGCACTTTTTGAAGTTCAGTGGATTTTTTTATAAAATAAGAAAACACCATAGACTGCTTGGGCTAGGGCAATTCTAAGAATGCAGAAAACAGGAAACTTAATTTTCCTAGAGAATTTGCAGGAGAAATGGAAGAAAGATTCATCTTGAATTTTAAGCCTTTTCAATATGAAGTTATAGCTAGATTGAACTTTTGAAAATTTGATTTAGATTTAGTCTGAATGCCCACATAAATTTGATTTAGAGGTATACATTCATTTCTGGATCTGTTCCCTTACTATCTAGTGCCGGGATTATAAAGGAAGATTCACAAAAGGGTTTGCAACACATGACAATTACAAATGCTTTACAGAATTGGTGGGAGGTATTGTCACTCAGGTAGTACTGAGAGTCTTGTAAGCCATCTGTCAAGATAAAATTACGAGGGAGGAAGTCATGAATAGCTGATCTTGTAACCACAAATGCATCTCTAACCTAGTTTAGCAATAACATAAACTAGATTTAGGAAGTTCTGAAGATTATCACGAGTAAATAGGAAAGTGAAATGAAGGCTGACTCTCCATGGTGGACATGATGACATCTGTGGTTAAAAAGACATAATTATTTTTTCGTAGCCCCTAAAGATTACAGAGAACTTGCAAAGAGTGATTGCTGGGGTAGTATAGTGCAGAGGAGAAATCAACAGACAAGGAGGAAATGGCCTAACATCATTCAGGGGCAGCACCAGGATCTGAGAAGAAGCACCAGATCAAGACTCCTCTCTGAGGATGTGGAAGATGCAATCAGTGGCCCCTTTGCCATAATATAGGTTGTTTGCAATAAACACAGAGTTATACTGACACACCTTGCAGCTGTTGAGAGGGAGAGAGAGAGGGAGTAAGTAGCATGCTGCAAGAATGATCAGAATATACTGTACACAACCAGTGATAAAATGCAGAGAATAATAATGTCTTGATACTCCTCAGTTTCAAGGTTAGTATTAACTGGAAAGCAAATATCTCTGATTAGAGGCAAATGACATAACAGCTGAAACTTTAAAGGTTAAATCTGTGCAGAGTTCCAAAGCTGTTTATGGTATGGGAAAAAATTAAATAAATCTGCACAGTCAAGATAAAGAAAGAATTTTAACTATGAGATATGCAGCTGTTACCTCAACAAATTCAATGTCACATCATGTTAACTGTTAAGAAACAATTCCAGCTCATGACTGACACAGATGTTATTGGGCATGTTGGCCCAAACTAGATGCCATCTCAAAAAGTAATCGTGGAACAAAATGTTCATGGAATCTCCATCCTTGGAGATCTTCAAAACAAGACTGGACAAGTCTCTGATCAATCTTATCTAGCTTTGAAGTTAGATTGGCTTTAAACAGAAGGTTTAATTAGATGAACTCCAGAGGTCCCTTGCAAACCAATCTTTTTTTATGATTCTATAGGTGTTCAGAACCCATCTACTCCAAAACAGAGTGAATATGGAAACTGATGTATATGAAAGTAATCAGTAAGATCAAGAGAATGTCTATTTTTTTTTGTGAGAAAACATCATTTTCTTCACTAATGCAATCTACTGTATAGGATAAGAACTATAGTTTATGTCTGAGACAGAAAACAATGGTGAAGCTTTAAGTATACATGTTATTTGTGATATCTAGAGCTGTCTGAGGAGGAGAAAGAGGGAAAAAATGGAGTAATAAGAAGCATAAAATAGAAGGTGAAGCTCTGATGATCAGTGAACACGTGAATTCTTTTGCAATTTTTGCACTTCTTATTTCAGGCCCAGATATAGCAACTGAGACTAAACTGTTAATATTGATTTTGCACAAACATCCTGACTTCCTCTTGATATTTTTCAGTATGTTAAGATTTACATTATGAAGTACTCAATTACAAACCATTCTACTCACACTAAGGACCTTAAAACTGCATTGTCTGAGACAAACGATCAAGAGCTGGTTGAAAAATTGCTGCACATTTACAACTGACTGTGACATTATTACCGGTAACAGACTGTACAATACCTAAAATACGGTCAGCACAGTAACTTGACAAGAAACACAGTGAAAACTGCTGTGTAGAAGTAAGATGAAACTAGACTATATATCCTTCTGTGAAAATAAAAATTTTCACTACAAGATGGATTACAGGTAAAGATGATCTAAGCATCTCAGTGGCTACAATTCTCCAAAGGTTGCTAATGAAATGTATACTGTCAGAAAACCACGACTTTGCACACCAGACTGTCTAGCTTTACAGTGACTCACATAGCTCATTAGATTTTACTTTATAAATCTGCAAAAGACAGACATGAACTACTTCTACCATAAGCCTTCTCTGAATACCAGTGGCAATATGTAGAAACTGGCTGTTTCACCTTAGCAGCATTTATCTCATTGCTATTCATGCTGGGCAGGCCTGAGTATTTTCCCTTGAATAATATTAGCTACAGCACAAGACCATCTTCACAAGATACTGTCTACAGCTAGTTTAGAGTGCCCAGGTGCATTTCCCAGCTCAAACTGCAGCCTTACTCACTTCTCCACTCGGCATCATGGAGAGAACAGAATGCACGCTAGCTTTCCACCCGCCGTGCCCTAATTTTCATACAAAGGGAAACTCAGGCTGCAGACCAGATGCAATGGCAGTCTCCAGCACTTAATCTAGACCAGTTAAGGGACAAGAACCTTGAGCTGTTTTGCAAAACATCTATAGATAATTAGTCTAAGTGCATCAGGAAAGCACAAATAAAGAACTTGGATGATTTAGACTGACTCTTCCAAGAGTTCTTTATTTAATAACTGGCTTCACATACATCATCTCAAGAACTTGTTATCAAAAGAGCAATGGTTGTAGTATTGTTAATGAAAGAACACATAAGGCAGACTGAAGATATGCAGGGTTTAAGTTCACTGTCCTTCATAACTGCACTGTTCTAGAAATAGAAGGTGATATTCTGGAAGATCAAAAGAAAAACCGTAACAGGCATCCTATGTATGAAGATCTTCTGATCTCTGATTATAATCACTAGCATGCACATTCATGGGCTTGACAGTAACTCATGCTTAGTCCTGATCACACATCACAAATTCACCATATTGGCTATTCTGTAGGAACATTTTCTTTCCATACACTCCAACTCTCACATCTAAGAAAATAACATATACCATTGAACAAGACTCCAGCAGTGCATTTATATTGGTTCTCTGCTTGGCATTGCCTCTTGTGGCATTATCATCATAAAGGATAGCCCCTGCTTCCTCTGTTATGAGCTAAACTTGGAGGTTTAGATATTTAAAAAACTTCGCCAGATCCCAGATTTCTAAATTTGAATTATTTTATTTCCATATTTAATTTGGCTTTTTAAAGGAAAAGATATCTGATAATTTAATTTTTATGCATTCTAGCCATAGGGCACGCCTGTTCACTGGGAGGCTGCTGCTTTTTTCTTCCCTTGGGGGCTCTCAGCAAGCTCTTGACTCCATGTAGCTGGTTTGCTGAGAGCTGAATAAATCCACACTGCAGAGCAGAGAATTGTGTGGGTAGTTTTTATTTAAACTAAAGAATCATTATAGTGTCCTTACGCTAATAGTTATTCCCTGAGGATCATTCCATGTGTGAGCCTTGTTACTCTGTTCACTGCCATACGGATAGATTGTGTTCAGTTACATAAGGGCTGAAGTCATTTATATATTCTAGTCTCAAACCAACATAAGTGAGATCAGACTCCAGCATTTTATCCTTTAAAAAAACTAATTACTGTTAAATAAAAAATAAATATTAGATATTTATCTAATTCACACTCGCAAATGTGAAACCAGATCCTCGGTTTTGATAAACCAACACAGCTCCGTTGTATTAAATTGTTATACAAATTAACCTCACCAAAGAACTGTCCAAACTTCTGTAATAGTTTGGAGTGTAATCTCAAGTCATTAGCAATATAGTGTGCAAGCAGTGGGAAGTAGTAAGAAGGAAGTGGTTTATTTAGTTGTTTTAGAAAACTCTGTATGTAGACTTCCAAATAGGCAGAGTTACATGTCTTTGAACACAGTATTGAACAACGACTATAATAGAATTTAAAATAAATGTGAGAAGAATTACTTAAATAGTCTATATATTTAGTTATTGTTAGAAGAATATCCATATAGTTGATACAATAAAATTATCTTTTTCTCCTTTGCATTAGAATATTCTACTGTGCAAACATTGGTAAAAAGAGATTTTTTTAAAGATGCATTTTTTAAAGAGTTGCATTAGGGTACATACTGAACACAGTGAAAGTAAGAAATGTTCTTTTAAAAATAACATTATATAAACAATGTTTGATGAAAATGTTGACAGGCACATTATTATTAGATGCTAGAAGGAAAAATGATTTTCCTGGAGTTACTTTTAGAATTATATTCTGGTTATGATCCAGTTGCCAGATTAAAATAAAAATAAACTTAACAAGAGGATTGCAACTTTTTTGTGAACGTTTTCCATAACTCTCTGCTGATGAATGATGATGCCAAAGAAGAGGAAGAAGAGATACCTCAGGGCAGCTTAAGAATCTCATTTAAACTTGGAACAGGTTGCATGGCTCAACAATGTTCAGCAAATTATAACTTTACTTATTCTGTTGGAGAAATGTAAAAAAAAAAAAAAATCTCAGCATCTATTTTTGAATTTTTGCAGTCCTTTGCCTTGTTGGGATACTCTAGTTAGGGAAAGAAAAAAAAAGAGAGAGAGAGAGAGATGAATGCTATTCTACAACTTTCTATTAAAAAGTTATTTGTAGCCTTTTTGTACTACACATGGGATTATCTGTGAGACCACATGAAAAAGATACACAGCCATTAGAAGACTGACCACCATCAAGTTATTTTTTCTGCTTCTGACTGCAGTTAGCAGGGATTTTTAAAAATATTCCTTCCTTAACTATTCCTTTTCATTCTCCTCTACTTAGATTAAGTTACTTTGTAATAGATGGTAGTTAATAACCTTTGATATCTGTAATTTGTCCAATACTTCTTAAAATCTATTATACTCTACCTCCACAACATCCTTTTTTTTTTTTTTTTTTCAACAAATTCCACTACTTAATTATGCTTTTCATAAGTCTATATATAGCAGGTATCTCTCAAAACAGGCAAGCACTATACAGGTAGTAGGTTTCTCATTTAAGATTTTATTCCTTTCAATAAATTTTCACACAAACCTCGTAATTATTATTGCTTTCTCTACCAAGAGCAACCTCGTAATTATTATTGCTTTCTCTACCAAGAGCAACCTCCTCATAGCAGGCCCCAGACTGAAAAATGATAAAATATCATATATTCTTCTTTTGCTGTTGTCTGATTTGGATCTGCAGAAAACTTATAAAAGCCAGGAGACAAAACTCCCACCAAGAACTGCTAATAAAGGCTACTGCTGCAGTCTGCTGCAGAGGTTCTACACACATTTCTGAAAACCTAAAAAGAATAGATGGGAACAAAGAAAATACAGTGCTGGCATGCAGTCTGCAAACATCTATACAGATGAGGAAATTCCTGCTCAGAAGTTACCACGTAGTTCAATAAGTCCTTCTCCTAAACACCAGATTAGTCTCAAGCCCTGTGTTCAGCAGCAGCATGGTTAGGGCTTATAGTACATCTATGTAACCAGACGTGATATTTGTACACAGGTTTCATGGAAGTCCTACAGAAATTTATGTTTAGTCTCACAAATTGAATGTGTTTCTTTGTGATACATCTGACATTTCATGAGAATGACATCACTGAAGCTCAGTGTGGTAACATCATCAATTCCGAGTGAATAATATCCTACTGTGTCTGAGCATCCTATGTTCAGAAACAGTGATTTATAAAGAATCCTGAATCCTGTTGTGATTTCAATGTTAACTTCCCCCACAGCAGCCAACCAACCAAACAAAAAAGTAGGAGAAAATAGCATAACTCCCTTAGAAGTTTCAGGATTTCTAAGAGATTTCTTCTATTTCTATTTTTTCTCCGATGAATTATGCAAATCTTTCCAAAGCATATTTACTGATCCATTCTAAATTATTTTAGCCTGAAAATTGTTTAACATTCATTAAGGGCCCCCAAGATATTATTCTCGAGATGCAGAGTTAGGTTTAGAAACAATCAGTTAAATAAGGTTAAGGTTATTTTGTACAATTCCATTTCTATGTCTTGTAATAAGGTTTACACAAAACTTTAATATAGCCATCTATTTGTTTACTAGAAGTGGTAACAAAGTGAGATAGATCATTACATCTTTCTCTGCTTTTCAGTAGGAAACTTAAAGTTTAGTTTCTTTATCAATATGCTTTTACACTCTCTTAAGAAGTGTTATAATCTTTTGAAAACTTTAAATATGTCATTTATATTTACTTTAAGTTATCCAACCTGTTTGCTTGGGGTTATAATCACACAAAAGCTGAGCCAGGCCTTTAAATCTTCTTCACTATGAACTGGCTTTCAGATAACAATGGTGATACTAGGCTCTTTAATGTGGTTTTGTTGTTTCTTTCAAAAATACATGGTTTAGTTAATACACACGGTAAGTTTGAGGCAATAATAAAGGCAAATCATCTGAAAAATGAAAGTACTACACTCAGCTACAGATCATTTAAATATGAACATTATCTTACCCTTCTAAAAGAAGAATTCAGCCCTTACAGCAGCCCTTACAGACTGAGTTCCTAAATCCTAAGGTGGAGGGAAAAAAAATCTATAATTTTGCCTTTCTTTTTTTGGTCTGTCTGTATTGCCTTCTCTTTCACATATGCAAAATCTTTCTCTCTCTCTTACTTGCCTCTCATTTTTCCACTACACATATCTGATAAGAGTTTGGCTCTGTCTTTTCCATGCCCTGCTGCTAGGTAGCTGTAGATAGCAATAAGATCCCCACTGTAGCCTTCTCTTCTTAAGGCTGAACAAATCCCATCATTCCAGCATCTCTTCATATTGTATGGACTTCTGTGGCAACGGGCATGGGTTAGGCCTGACTGAACATCAGCAGTAAGGGAACAGACAAGAAAATGGAGGTAACTGGGGGGTAAGTAACCCATCAAGCCCTGTGAGAGCTGCAGAGGACCTTGGAGGGGAGCAGACTGTGAGCACCCACAGCAGTGACATGCCATCCATGGTTCAGCACCATGTGAATATGAAGGAAACAATCAGGATCAGGCATTCTTCATCCAATGCTATAACTGATAGGGTCTAGAGTAACTCAGGGAGAGATCTGGAAAAGATCTCAAGGGAGATCACAGAACCAAGGAGAACCTATGGCCCAGCCCCAGGACCACATATCACACATCTAGGATTGGACCACATGACAAGGAGGTTGTTTTAGGAACTGCTGTGCTGATATACCTGACTTATTTTCTGAATGGTGCCATCTCTCCTGCAGGATAGGGAAATCACATCCCTTGTTAACATTAAATGTATTTGAGACTAAAAGTATTTTGATATCTAAGTCCATTTAGCCTGTGCACTGTCAATTTGGTCTTAACTTCTAGCAGTAAATGTTGGTGTCAGAGGTAGGATACTGTTACACAAATCATAGATATCTGTAATGTGGGGAAGCACATGCATTAGGACCTGGGAGCTGAACTGTAGCAGGACTTCACTATGGGTGAGGTTGCGTGGGGTACACGGCAGTCTAGATCCACACTTTGACTGATGAAGTCTGATATTTGTTTGGTAAGACCCAAAGCCCATGGGCCTTGCAAGTGAGTATTGTATGTGGACATATGTGGGCAAGACTTGGTAAAATGTTTCAGTGTGAAAATAAGGAGAACAAGAAAGATGAACCCCAAATCCCTAGATGGTAGGATGACTGGGATGCTGAGTGTATGCCCCTTTTGCTTGAGATTACTGGAAAAATGAAGAGAGAGATTCCTGGGATATCAGGAGACTAACTTCACAGAGTATGTGTATAAGAAGAACAGGGAGAAAAACAACCCTGGTGTTGTGTCTTTGAATATAGATGTTGGTGGAAATAGTATAGAAATTGAACAAAGAAAAGAATGTTTTAGAAAACAGAGCAAGTGTATTAGAATACAGCAATGCATTTTTAAGAGACCCTCTTACAACTACCCAATATGATCAGGATGTAGCACAGAAAAGCACAGAGACAGCAGTGATGGAGCTGGCTCCCTGAAAAGCAGAACAGCTGCACCGGTGGCAAAGAATCTCTAAGATTATCGTAGCAAGTGCTCCTGACTGGGACCTGGAGCACTCCAGAGGGAGACATCTGGTCTTCCCTCTCCTTCTCCTCTGAGGATGAGAGGGGCTTATTCCATCCATGGAAGAGGCAGCCCCCATCACAGTCATTAAAGAACAAGAGCAGGAGAGGCCAGATGGATCTTCAACAGGGGGCTGACCAAGACATGCAGCTGAGCAATCAGGCCAAGGCCATCAAGGTGCTGCTGCAGAGCCAGAGCATCTACAGTAATGCATCATGCCTTGCCCCTGAATCCTGCTAAGATTGTGCAATCCTGGAGGAGCATAAGGGGCAGATAGGGGAAGGCTGTGATTGCAGACAGATAGGTTGTGTGGCTGCTGCCATGCTGGCATGGAGGAGCTGCAGGGGTGGAACTAACTGAGGATGAAGAACGTAAGTTAGCAGTGCTGACAAGGGGTTACTACAATAGTTGGCATCATTCAGCATGGGGAAAACTTCTTGGATGTACTGAAGCTGGGAGTGAGGGTCCAGTACCCACAAAAGGAATATTTGCCAGACAGTGGGATCAGAACCAACAGTAGCAGTGATCAGTGGCCCAAAGTCTAGTTGGAAGCTGGTAGACAGCAGTTCCCTCCAAGGGTCAATACTGGTTCCAGTATTGTTCAATTTCTCCATCAATGACCTGGATGAAGGGACAGAGTGCTTCTGTCATCATTTTGCTGATGATACCAAGCTGGGAGGAGTGGCTGATACACCAGAGGGCTGTGCTGCCATTCAGAGAGACCTGGAGAGGCTGGAGAGTTGGGTGTAGAGGAACCTCCTGAGGTTCAGCAAGGGCAAGTGCAGGGTCCTGCACCTAGAGAGGTATAACTTCATGCATCAGGGCAGGCTGGGGGCTGACCTGCTGAGTAGCTTTGTGGGAAAGAACCTGTGAGTCCTGGTGGACAAGTTGACCATGAGCCAGCAATGTGCCCTTGTGGCCAAGAAGGCTAATAGTATGCTGGGCTGCACTGGGAAGAGTAGAGTCAGCAGGTCAAGGGAGGTAATCCTCCCTCTCTACTCAGCCCTGATGAGGCTACATCTCAAGTACTGTGTCCAATTCTAGATTCCTCAATACAAGAGAGACATGGAGCTACCGGAGAGTCCAGCGTAGGGCTATGAAGATGGTCAGAGGACTGGAGCATCTGCCCTATGAGGAAAGGCTGAGACAGCTGGGACTCTTCAGCTGGTAGGGGCTGAGGAAGGGATTTTATTGATATGTATAAGTATTTGAAGAGAGAGTGCAGAGAGGATGGGGCCAGACTCTTTTCAGTGGTGCCTGGCTGTAGGATGAGAAGCAATGGGCACAAATTGAAATACAGGAAGTTACATCTGAATATGGGGAAAAACTTCTTTACTGTGAGGGTGACTGATCACTGGAACAGATTGCTCAGAGAGATAGTGGAGTCTTTTTCCTCAGAGATATTCAAAAGCCATCTGAACAAAATCCTGAGCAATGTGTTGTTGGTGATCCTACTCTGAGCAAGGAACTGGACTGGGTGATCTCCACAAGTCCCTTCCAACCTCAATCATTCTGTGATTCTGTCTTACCTCAAAGACTAATGAGAGAAACAGGAAAAGTAGTAGTATATGGCCTCAGCCTGGACTCAGATAAGGATCGTCAATCAGTAATGGTACAAATGGTGAAGAAAGTAGGGAGAAAGGAACTCATACAGTTGGAAGCTGCCCTTTATGGTGCCCATGTCTCTGAACTGACAGTAGAAGAGGCCACTCAAACCATCCATTGTATATGTGAAGCTTACCGATGGTGAAAGGTGGGAGGGGAGTAAAAATACATCACTGCAATAATCTAAAAAGGGTAGAAAAAGAAATGAAAAATGGATGAAAAATAGGCCTCATCAGAGGTAAATTTTGGAGATGGATCAAAGGCCATTGAGAAAATGGAAAAGTAGCACAAATGCTTGACTGCCAAGCTAACAATCTGAGCCAGTAAGCTAGGTAGACAGAAGAAAATAGATGCAACTGCCAAAAGAAGCTGCAGGTGAATCATTCCTTCAAAAGAATGTCACCAAAAACTGTTTATTGAACTGTGTGAAATGGACTGTCTGTGATAACGGTGCCCTGCCTCTACCTGAGAGGAAGAGGGGGTCAGTTTTACTTATTGAAAGTTTGTGTATCATGACACAGCGTATCATGTCTCATCAAGCACAAAGCCCTTGTAGAAGCTAGTGCCCAATGCACTCAATTATCCTCAAACCAAAGTGATGTCTATTGTCTTTGGTGGAGTAACTGTGTGTACAGATGAGGTAGTTGTTATGCATGAACAGATTACTCTTAATAGCTGCTAGTGGGAACAGATACCATTGTGACAGGCCCAAAAGCCCCAATAACTTTAGGAACAGATTTTCTGGGAGGTGAATACCACAAAGATCCATGGGAACACTGATGGGCTTTTGACATTGCGGCTGGTAATGGATGCCTTCTCTTCATTAATTCACCAGACCAACTGAACAGTCAAATGCAATGGGTCGTTTGCAAGTCCCTGAACAATACGCAGTGATGGCAGCAAAGACGTCAACCAAAAGCAGTACCAAACCAACCAGAAGGCAGGAACTCCCATTTGAATACTCAGACATCACCTCAACAAACAAGGGATTGAAGCCATTCCTCCTACAGGAGTTTAGTATGGACTTTGAAAAAGTCAAATGGGAAGTGTCAGCTGGCAATAGACCACAGAGTCCTAAAGCAAGCGACTCCACCTTTGGCTGCTGCAGTCCTATCAGTTACACTTTGAAGTGAACTGGAATAGCTTATCCTGAGGGTGGAAAAGTACTCTCATCAATAACTGTGGCTTGATTCAAGAGACCCTTTAGAAAGGCAGTGCCCCAAAGCACCCGTATGATAACATTCTCTGAGAACAGGCAGAGGTCAAAGCTATGCAGCCAGCCTAGAAGTGGCTGAACAGGAAAAGTGGGCCACAGTGTGTGTCTGTTCAGATTCCTAGATGGTGGCCAAAGCTGTGTGAGGATGAATAGAACAATGGAGAAAACATAGATGGAAATGTCAGAGTAAACTCACCTGGGTCAGGAAAGCATGACCCACCAAATGCAACAAAAGTTTGCATTAGTTCATCATGTGAACATATACATTCCAAAAAACTGAGCCATAGAAGAATGACAAAATGCTAAAGCCTATTAATGTTTTAACAGCAGGGAAATGTTGCCAGTCTGCTTGCGACAGACTGGGAACATGAAAGAGACTTGTTCAGATGGACTCACGAGGAGGTAGACCATTGAGGCTGAGACACTGGGAGCTAGGAAAAGAAAAAAAAATGGTTCTCTCCGGTAGAGATTTGCTCAGGTCATTTGGGACTGTGAAATGTATATTGTAAAAAAAAAAGCAAGCTCAGCAGAGGGCTATTTACTATTTATCACCTACACTTGACAGAACAAGTGGAAATTTGAAGCTTAGAAAATTGACTATATCAGCCCATTCCCTAAATCTGCTTCTAAGAAGCACCTCTCTGATCTGACAGGTGGTTGGGAACAACCTGCATGGGTCTCAGAATCCCTGGGAGCACCAAAACACCAGAATTCTGTCCCATTTGTCCACAGGCCAGAGAATACACTATAGTCAATGAAGGAAGATGAAAAAATCAAGACGTTCTTCTAACCAATAATACTTGTCTGAGAATAGCTGTGTTTGTTTTGCAGGCTAAACAAATCTTGGACAAATTTTCATATTGATCATGTTAACAGTTATTCCGTATATAAACATTTAAAATGTAACACATGGAACTAATCTGTGTGAACAGTTATAGAACAGAAGAAGAGGTTAATTGTACTGCTGTAGGCATGAGTTGGGGCTTGATTGAACTTTGTAAGGGAGTAAATAAGAGTAGAGCGCAATTTAAGGGTAAATATGAACATGTCATTGCTAACGTATGGAGAACCTTTGAGAGAGGCAGACCATAAGCACCCATGATTGTGATAGACAGTTTTTAGTAGCCGTAGGAATCTGAATGAGTTGATCAGAATCAGGTATTTTCTACCCCACTCTATAACTGATAGGATCATGCAGGGAGAGATCCCAAGAGACACCCTGAGAGAGACCCTTGATTATGAAACATATGGCTGGAACTATTACACTGACCTGCCTTTCCTCCTCCTCACCACGTCATCTCCCCTCAGGACAGGGAAGTGATGTTAGAAACTGAAAAGATGACCCATCTGACCTTCTTTTCAGACTGTATCCTCTCTCTCGCAAGAAGGAAAGAGCTTGTTACTCATTAACATTAAATACATCTGTGAATAAAAGTGTTTTGGTATTTGAGCCCATTTAGCCTTTATGCTGTCTATTCAATATAAATCTGTGATAACTCCAGCCCCTTAATGATGTTGGTGGCCTTCTGCTGTACTCACTCCAGTATGCCAGCTTGCACTGTGGAGCCCAAAAAGGACATAGTCCTCCAGATGCACTCTCCAAGCATCAAAGAGAGAAAAATAATCATTTCCCTTGACCTGCTAACTACATCTTTGCTAATACCGCCCAGTTCAGGGCTGGCCTTCTACCCTGCAAAGGCCCTCAACCAGCACATATTCCATTTGTGGTTCACTAGGACCCACAAGACTCTTTCTGTAAAGCTGCTTTGTAGCCCCTTGATGCCCAGCCTGTACTGCTGCCTGGTGTTATTCCATTCTAGGAGCAGGGCTCTGCATTTGCCTGTCTCGAACTGCAGGGGCTTCCTGCCAGCCCATTTCTCTGGCCTACCAGGCTCCCTTTGACTAGCAGCCCTGCCCCTCAGTGTATTGACTGCTCCTCCAAAGTTGGTATCATCCACAAGCTGCCTGAGAGTGCACTCTATCTCACCACCCAGGTTGTTAATAGACAAGGTAAGCAGTAATGAACCTCAAACTGACCCCAGAAGGACATCACAGCTCATCAGCCACCAGCTGGACTTCATGCTGCTGTTCATCCTGCCTTGAGCTCCATGATCCAGATGGTTTTCCACTCACCTTACCATCCACTTCTCCAGTCCATATCTCACCAATCTGGCTATAAAGACTACAGGAGATTGTATCAAAGTCTTCCAGTAGGATTTGCTCCACAATTTTCCTAGAGATTGAGATGGGGCTGACTGGCCTCTAGTTCCAGAGATTCTTTTCACCTTTAAAACTTGGATGAGTGCAATGTTTACCTTTTCATGAACTCTAGGAACATCATGCAATTTCTGTGACCCTTCAGAGCTGAGAGACATGACTGTCACAATGAACACGGCCAACTTACTCAGCCCTCTTGGATGTATCCCATCTGTTCCTATAGACTTGTATATGTCAAATTGGCATATGTGATCCCTAACAGTATTTTCCTGCACTGTGGTAGTGCTACATTTCCACAGATTCTGCTAGTAGGCTTGGGGAACCTGGAAGCCAGAGGGAAGACCTTAACCGTAAAATTCAGGCAAATTTTTTTTTTTTTTTTTTTTTTTTTTTTTTGGAAAACAAGAACTGCCCAAGCCCCATGTCCACATGTCCTTTGTCACCATGTCCCCATTAACCACCTGGCTCACATTTTCCTTATCCTTTCTTTTGCTGGCAGTGTACTTACAGAAGCCATTCCTGTTGCCCTTCACAACTGCCACTAGTTTCAGCTGCAGTTGAGCTTTTATATTCCTATCTCCATCCTTGCATGCTTAGCCGGTGTCTCTATACACCTCCTGTAATGCTTCTGAAAATGAATGGAGTCAAGTTCCTATATTATTCATCTTAAATACTTCAATAGAAGACTAGTCTATTATGCAATAATTATGACTAGTCTATCATGTTATCATTCTGTTACTTAAAGACTGCACAGCTTACCAATGAGAACTTTCAGTAAGCTTAACTTGTTTCAGTCTTACAAGCTGGTTTAGTCTGCCTTTTTATCTCATTTAGAAATCCTAGCACACTTTTTGAGAACTAAGTAATAATAAATATTAACCTATGAATATAAAATTTTCCTTTCAGTACTTCTATGAATGTGCAACTGACATGATGCATAATATTTCTGAAATTCTTATGTAAAAAAGTTTAAAATTTGACTTATTTTCTCCCAAAATGAATATATTTTCAGGGTTTTTAAAGTATGTTTTTTTAAAAATAAATATTCTTTCTCTGTGTATTTATGCACCCAGAATTGGTGCATTCTTTCACTATAAATTAATTTTGTGTTTATTGTAATGACAGTTTGGGCTACCATTAACATAGCAAACTCATCTACATTGAATTGTTTAAAATGTAAGGGTAAAAACATTGAGTTTGACCTTCTTAGATTTTTATACTATTATATGCAACATACATTTAACCTGGAGTATATATATAATGGTAAAGCTCTATTTAGAGGGAATCATTTGCCTAATGTGAAAAGGGTATGTCTGTGTAACCACAGTTCTAGCTAACAGTTTTCTGATCTAAAAGCTACAGTGTAATCACTTGTCCAAGTGAGGGACACTCATATCTGTTACAATGGTTATGCTTAGTAGGGAAAAAAGCAGACATCACTTTGTTTGTCTGTATAAACATAAATATCCAGGTAATTATTTCAAGGTTTTATATTGAACTGGATTTATTTTAGAGTCAAGGGATAGGCCAAAAAATGTGACTTTAAACATCAGTTATAATCATATGTTTTCTCTTGAGATTCACCTTACTCTAGACCAAAATAAAAACCAAACAAGCAAGCAAAAACTTTTTCCATTATATCCTTATTTTTTCCTCACCATGACAAAGAATTGACCACATGTCAACTCTTTTCAGTCTTCAAACTTCCTCAGGGATAGCTCTGAACTGCTATTAATTTGGGGGTAAAACCTTAAGAAATACATTTTTTGAGGCACTTGAGTGTTCTACCTTATCTCCTGCTGCTATTTCAGAAGGGCTCAAGTCCAACAGAAGCTCTGTGTTACCTGTTAGCCCCCATGGATGTCCCAGATACCCTTCAATGGCACCGGACATCTTTGTTTAGGCAACTAAAATTGAATTCTTGATGTTCCAAGACTATAGCTGTTTTTTTTTAATGCAAGGTAGCAAGTCAGGAGAACTGCATTCCTTCCTTGAGGTCAAAAGGATAGTCTGGCATTTAGCCTGACAAAATGTACAAATATAAAATCTGGTAGCTTGAACATTCACCGAGGGTGTAGAACACTGCAGTCCAGTGCTGAACCAGCGTATACATTTTATACAATGTAAGAAAAGAAAATCAGTAGAAAGAATATGAGAATATTTTTAACATGCTGTTAAAACAAAGTATCCTCTGAATTAGGCAGATTCCAGATGAATGTAAAAAACTTAAATGGCTGTCTGCCAGACTACAAAAGTGGAAAAGTAGAGAGGCTGGAAGAGGAAAAACATGGAGGAGGGAAGATAAGAAACCTATTTTTTGCTGCTTTTTCTTAATATTGCTCATGCACTCTTTTGACTCTAGCTCTTGGGCTTTTACTTAACAGAGCTCCAAAATTAAAAATATATCAGTTATCATAATGTGTGTGCCAGGTTAAAAGTCCATCTGTCTTTGGTCTGTATTTCATATTCACCACAACTAGATACTTAGGAAGTACTACAGGAAATTATAAAAGTTTACAGAATCTCTTCCCTATCATATTTTTCTAATTTCTAACCATCAGTGATTTAGTGAACTGGAGGCTGCTAGAAATTTACAGTAATTTACAGTAGTCTTCAGCAGGCACTATCTCCCTGAATTTATCTGATGATCAAATCTAAAATTATTTTGATTTGGTAAAACTAAAAAATGCTATGGGATATACCTCAACATAGTTTTATTTCAACTAGTGTATATTGTAATCTGTAGTTTGCACAGACATGATCTTGAGATGTTTTAAACAGTCTTGCCCAGAGCATAAGATCTGAACTCATATCTCCTACATCATATTGTTTATCGTGATGACATCAGCAACTTAAGCAGTTGTTACTTACTGAGCGTATTTCTGATAAGGTTTTATCAGTCTCATGTTAACCTCCTTTATTTAAACATTTAACACCTTCTGATATTTAATTCCATAAATTTCTTTTGCTTCTGTAGTAAAATCTAAGCTATAGGATGGAGATCTGTTGTCTCTGAAGAGGATTAGAGAATGACTTGCATCCCACTGAGATCATGAGACTTTATTTTCTTCAATGGAGAAAGTCCTGAAAGATCCATTTTACTTGTACAAAGACAATTCCATACATATTCCACATATATTCCAATAGGAATATAGGTCCACAGCTTTCAATTTCTGCAAGGACACCTCCAAATTTACCTGAATAATGTGGAAATATGATTAATCTGCAGTAGATAAAGTCAATAAATACATTGAAGCATGGCGGAATTCAGCTACAGTTCAGTTTGTGCTGATACGTTGTTCAGAATGGTACATTTATGTTGAGATCTCATGCATATAAAACCCTCATGCTTCTTCATCTTCATAATTCAGCATAATTTAAGAGATAAAGCTACACATGTATTAAATATCTACAAAAGGCCATTATGATGGCATTTTATAGGATAGCTTTATTTCTGCTAATAGCATCCATGCTTTTGATTCCCTCCTGCCATTATATTTGATTTTGCAAGTGTCATCTGAGGGTACTGGTTGTCTGAGAACTTATTTTTCACATATTGTTTCACTTAAAGTGCAATATATTCATCTAGTACTGGATTATACATGTGAAGTGTACTAATTCTTTTTTAGTTATTCATCCTTTTTGTTTTGTCATTTTTTAAAAACTTTCTCTTTGAGAAATGGCATAAACATTATCTCTAAAGAACGGATTAGGTTTGTATATATATATATATATATATATATACACACACACATATATAAATAAATATATATATGCTAGATATATACAAGAATCAGTATTTTAGTTGCATGCAATCACCATCAAATTTTTAATATCTGCTGTACCAAGAATATTCATAAAATACATTTGACAAGTGTTCTATGTTTCATTAATAACTATGAAAACTATGGTAATTACAACACAAGCCTTTCTAAGTCCTATTTAATGCATTAATAGATAAGTTTTATTAAAACAGATTTAACATTTTCCTATAATATTATATTGCTCAGATTTTTTTTTATTTGTGGCACTGACATATCTGCTAAGCATACAAGTATGTTATGATTTGCAAGCATAGTATTGCCTGAAGTGTCCAATAAAGTGTAATATGCTTTTTGAGACTCTGGCCAATAATAAAGTACAACACAAGAGCATAAGATGAAACTGAACAGCTTTCAACTTTAAGAAATCATGGACTGGGGACTTCCTAAGCAAAAAGATAAAACTTGATGTTTTGGAGCCCTGATGATAGTTTCCATGGATCAATTCCTCTTTTCTCTCTCCCCTGGCACTTCCCCTCAGAAACTACTACTATTTTGGTTGAGTAAAATGAAGATCAGTGATACAAACAAATTGTGTAGACAATGAAAAAAATATAAGTGAATAAAAAGAAATCTGTTCAAAACAAGATTGTCCCCCTCTTTTTTTTATGGTTATAGATACATTTTCTTCTTAGAATTATGTTAAGATTTCTTCCACTGAGCTCTACTAAAAGTGAGGTAGCGTCTTTGACTTACCACCTACCCCTGGCCTTCAGATAATATTTTTATATAGCTTCTGCAAGGTACGTGAAATAAATCATTTAAATGTTGTGAAACAGAACTTAGTAGACATTTTGAGGATAGATTTCTCCTTCGGGGAAAACAAAGAGTTTCTTTTGGTTGAGGAGGATTGGGTTAGAGATCCTTTGGGCAGGCTAGGCATCCACAAATCCATGGGCCCTCATGGGATGCACCCACGGGTACTGAGGGAGCTGGCAGATGTTGTTGCCAGGCTGCTCTCCATCATCTTTGAAAAGCCCTGGAGAACTGGAGAGGTGCCTGAGGACTGGAAGAAAGCCAATGTCACTCCAGTCTTCGAAAAGGGCAACAAGGAGGACCCAGGAAACTACAAACCAGTCAGCCTCCCCCCCCATCCCTGGAAAGGTGTCGGAACAGCTCGTTCTGGATGTCATCTCCAGGCATGTGGAGGAAAAGAAGGTGATCAGGAGTAGCCAGCATGGGTTCATCAAGGGGAAATCCTGCTTAACCAATCTGATAGCCTTCTGTGATGGAATGACTGCGTGGGTAGATGAGGGCAGAGCAGATGACATTGTCTACCTTGACTTCAGCAAGGCTTTTGACACTGTCTCCCATAACATCCTCCTGGAGAAGCTCAGGAAGTGCAGGCTTGATGAGTGGACAGTGAGGTGGATTGAGAGCGGGCTGAAAGGTAGAGCTCAGAGAGTTGTGCTCAGCTGTGCAGAGTCTAGTTGGAGGTCTGTGGCTAGTGGCATCCCCCAGGGCTCAGTACTGAGTCCCATCCTGTTCAACTTCTTCATCAGCGACCTGGATGAGGGGACAGAGTGCCTCCTCAACAAGTTTGCCAATGATCCCAAGCTGGGAGGAGTGGCTGACACACCAGAGGGCTGTGCTGCCATTCAGAGAGACCTGGACAGGCTGGAGAGTTGGGCAGAGAGGAACCTCCCGAGAGTCAATAAGGGCAAGTGCAGTGTCCTGCATCTAGGGAGAAATAACCCTAGGCACCAGTACAAGCTGGGGGCTGATCTTCCGGGCAGCTCTGCAGAGAAGGACCTGGGAGTGCTGGTGCATGACAAGCTGACCATGAGCCAGCAATGTGCCCTTGTGGCTAGGAAAGCCAATGGTCTCCTGGGATGCATTAGGAAGAGTGTTGCCAGCAGGTTGAGGGAGGTGATCCTGACCCTCTACTCAGCCCTGGGGAGGCCGTATATCAAGTACTGTGTCCAGTTCTGGGCTCCCCAGTACAAGAGAGACATGGAGGTACTGCAGAGAGTCCAGTCTAAGACTATGAAGATGATAGAGGGATAGATGAAGTCCTCCAGATGAGGGCTGGAGCACCTGCCCTGTGAGGAACGGCTGCGAGAGCTGGGCCTCTTCAGCCTGGGGAAGAGAAGACTGAAGGAGGATCTTATCAATCTTATCAAGTACCTGAAGGGAGGGTGTCAAGGGCACAGGGACAAACTCTCTTCAGTTGTCCCGTGTGATAGGACAAGAGGCAATGGGCAGAAACTGAAGCACAGGAAGTTCCGCCTGAAAGTGAGGGGGAATTTCCTCACTGTAAGAATGACAGAGCCCGGGCACAGGTTTCCGAGAGAGGTTGTGGAGTCTCCTTCTCTGGAGATATTCAAAATCTGCCTGGATGTGATCCTTTGCAACATGCTCTAGGTGACCCTGCTTGAGCAAGCGGGTTAGACTAGATGATCCCCAGAGGTCCCTTCCAGCCTCAACCATTTTGTGATTCTGTGGGGAAACAACTGTGGGTCTTCTTAGAAGTTATTCTGAAGTAGTGAAGTGAATACAGTTTTTTTGTTGTTATTGTTTGTGGGTTTTTTTCTAATTGGAAGGTCTATGTTGAAAACAACATTCAGAAAGGGATTCACTTGCTTAAACATAGATTTTTTTTTTATATTTCAGATATTTTAAGATATTTGAGACCTCTACAAGGAATCGACTTTCCTTTGTATGGAGATCAGAGAATTGGAAAGGGTATGAAATGCACTCAGATTTCATCCAAACATGAACTCAGGACTATCACAGGGAAAACTCCCTCAATTCACATAGATAAAATCAATAAACTTCATTCACGCTATTTTTTAAAAACTAAAACACATACTTAACCAGTGATTTTTAGTGACTCGGGATGTTTATCTGTAATGTAAGATAAACCTCAACACCAGGCAGTTATGAAACACTAACACCTAAACTAATCTAAACATTTTCTATAGCTAATTCCTCTCTCCACACAAATATTTACAGTTACCTGCATACTCCCCTCCACAGAAGTGTGGATTGCAAGCACTTGTCCCTTCTTCTGGGAGGAGGTTCCCCTACTTTCTCGCCTCTCCTGCATGAGCTATAGGTACTCCACCTTTGTGAACACCTGCTGCTTCCTCCAACCTGCTGATCCACACACAGGCACCCACCAGGTCCCCATTGCACACTTGGAGTGGGGGCCCTGCCTGTCACATCCCAGACTTCCAGTCCACTAGCCAGGTGCAGGTTACCCCTGGTGTCCCCAAAGCAGGCTGCTCTGCCTGGTCCAAGCTGAGGTCATGAAGTTAGTGGTGGTTTCTGGCATTGCCAAACCAGTTTGGACTGCTGCAGTCTGAGGTCTTTCAGTGACCTGTTACACATCTTCTTGCTGAACTGACTCCTTCTGACTCATATTTTTTCCATACTGATTCCTTCTTTGTTTCAAAAATCTTTCTGTAATCCTCTGGTTTCTGTTTAATCCAGCTGCTGGATGTCCTCCTCTTTAACAAGGAAAAAAGACAAACACTAAACATAACTATTCTAATAAACAAGCTCTTGAAGTCTTTTTCTTCATCTTACATCAAAATTTTTATCCCATTCCTAGATATCTTTTGTATCCATACCCGCATAACTCTTCTCAGGCACTGTACATGAAGATTAAATAGGCATGTAGCATAGTGCGTTAGCTTAAAGGCCAAGTTGTGGCCTTATTAAATCTAGCTTGCAGAAATCACCACATGACTGAAGAGTAAGGCCTATTTCTTGTATTCTAACTCTGATGAAACAGCCTCATCTGTCCTACGGTGAAAGAATATGAAAGAGTACACTAGAGGTTGATATGGAGGAAAGTCTAAAGCCCAGAATTTAACACAAACCCCCAAAAACTGTATAATAGGTCACGGAGAGACCTCGGATAGGAAACAGCAGCTGTCCAAACCAAGTTTGGACTGTTGTTTTCTCATTAAATTATTTTGTAGTTAATTGCAAAAAAGAAAAATATATAGGTAATACAATTTTTCTTGAAATTTGAACTTTTGTCCTTAGAAACTTCTATGGTTAAACACTCAACAATGAACTCTTCAGTACTAACTTTTGATTGGCTTTAAAATTTTCAGTTTTCAATTTCAGTGAATGTTCTTTTGTTTATATGCTAAGAGAAGTTCTTGATCTGTTTTCTCCAAATCATTCATTATTTTACAGGCTTATCATATCTTTGATTTTATTTTCCTTTGTCACATAAACGGTGACAGTTTCTTCAGTCTTTCTTCATCTAAGAGTTTCTTTTTGCCTTTGATTGTTCTCATTACTCATACATAAGCCCCTTCAATTACTGCAGAATTCTTTTTGAGGTGGATGACTAATAATATTCCAATGAGACTTCGCTATTGTTACATATGTGCATATAATACAGAGTATTATAACTATATAGTTATAAGCATATAGAGAGTTTGGGGATTGGAAACTAAACTGAGTAAACAGTGAGAAATAATATGAATTAACAAAAAAAATTAGAAAATTGGCAATGCTACAGTTAGGATACCAAAATAAGAAGAAATAATACTGAGTGAAGAGCTGAGTAATCCAGGTCAAAGTAAAGTCAGGGAACACTGGAAGATTTTGATGGTCAGAATCTAACACTTTCATGACAGCTGAGAAAATTTACTCCTTACAACATCCTACAGATGCTGAAGTAGAATCTAAGATGATGATATCTCATCATTTTTTTTGTAGTCAATGAAACTAACACTGCAGCTGCACACCACAAATTACTGTAAGACAGACAACCTACTGGGAGAAATAGTGCTATGTGCTTGCCTTGTCTTTAATCTTACCTGGACATCTGCTGCATGTGACTGTCAGAGGCAGGTTATGGACTACACAGATCTTTGATCCGATATCATAGAATCAGTAAGATTGGAAGGGACCTCTGGAGATCATCTAGTCCAATCCCCCTACTCAAGCAGGGTCTCCTAGAGCATGTTAGACAGGGTTGCATCCAGGTGGGCCTTGAAGATCTCCAGAGAAGGAGACTCCACAGCCTCTCTGGGCAACCTGTGCCAGTGCTCTGTCACTCTCACAGGGAAGAAATTCACCCTCACGCTCAGGCGGAACTTCCTGTGCTTCAATTTCTGCACATTGCCTCTTGTCCTGCCACACGGGGCAACTGAAAAGAGTTTGACCCCGTCCCCTTGACACTCTCCCTTCAGTACTTACTGATAAGATCCCTCCTCAGTCCTTCTCTGCAGAGCTGCTCTCCAGAAGGTCAGCCCCCAGCTTGTTCTGGTACCTACGGTTATTTCTCCCTAGGTACAGGACCGTGCACTTGCCCTTGTTGAACCTCAGGAGGTTCCTCTCCGCCCAACTCTCCAGCCTGTCCAGGTCTCTCTGAATGACAGCACAGCCCTCTGGTGTGTTAGCCACTCCTCCCAGCTTGGGATCATTGGCAAACTTGTTGAGGAGGCACTCTGTCCCCTCATCCCAGTCATTGATGAAGAAGTTGAACAGGATGGGACTCAGTACTGAGCCCTGGGGGATGTCACTAGCCACAGACCTCCAACTAGACTCTGCACAGCTGAGCACAACTCTCTGAGCTCTACCTTTCAGCCCGCTCTCAATCCACCTCACTGTCCACTCATCAAGCCTGCACTTCCTGAGCTTCTCCAGGAGGATATTATGGGAGACAGTGTCAAAAGTCAAGGTATACAATGTCATCTGCTCTGCCCTCATCTACCCATGCAGTCATTCCATCACAGAAGGCTGTCAGATTGGTTAAGCAGGATTTCCCCTTGCTGAACCCATGCTGGCTACTCCTGATCACCTTCTTTTCCTCCACATGCCTGGAGATGACATCCAGAAGGAGCTGTTCCATTAGCTTTGCAGGGATGGAGGTGAGGCTGACCAGCCTATAGTTGCTTGGGTCCTCCTTCTTGTCCTTTTTGAAGACTGCAGTGACACTGGCTTTCTTCCAGTCCTCATGCACCTCTCCTGTTCTCCAGGACCTTCCAAAGATGATGGAGAGCGGCTTGGCAACAACATCTACCAGCTCCCTCAGTACCCGTGGGTGCACCCCATTGGGGCCCATGGATTTGTGGATGCCTAGCCTGCCCAGAAGGTCTCTAATCCTTTCCTCCTCAACCAAAGGAAAGTCTTTGGGACTACAGACCATCAGTCCAGACCTTCTGGAGAGGCTCCAAGCACTCCCTGAAGCCTGAGACCTGTAGGGCAGCATCTGCTGTAAGAGGCTCTGTCTGGGTTGAAGCTTCCAACATAGATGATGCAGCAACTCCCACAGCCACTGGCAGATATGTTTTATGGCAAATTACAACCACGTTAGCAAGAGTAGGCACTACCAGTGCTGGATAAAAGAAAGATATCCTCTTGTACCTAACTGTGCTCCTCCTGCACAAACTGCTGCATCTGTTCACTGCACTCTGGAAGCTGTGCTCCAGGCCTGGCTCTTAAATAGACCTCTCCCTACTACAGACTCACAGGGTACTTGATCCACCCTAAACAAGGGCTACCTGTGTCAAAAGCCTCTATTCAGGGGCAAGAGAGACTGCTGGTTAGCAGTAAGTAGCTACACTCAGCTAAGTGGGTGATAAGTGCTGGGGCTTTTTCCAGGAGAGCTTAAAGCTTCCTGCAGTTGCCCTTGCCCAGCTTCCCTTACCTGTTAGCAGAGTCACTCTCTAGTTCCCTTGTTCCACAAGGGTCAGCAGACCACAATGACCAACACAGGCCCCAGAAGTTCAAGGCAGAGCCAAGATAGTGCTGCGCAAGCTGCTGCATCTGTTCGCTGCCTCTGTTAGCTGCGCTCTCAATATGTAGTGTGAGAATTCTCTTTGAAGCTTTTAAATGAAGCCAACTTATGCCAGATGAGGACCCACAGCAAAAAACTACTTCTTACAAATTAGGTACCTAAACAACTCAGCAGGATTACAAAGTGTTTGGAGAGATCTCAAAGGTTTGGGCCATAAGATACATCGGGGAAAAAAATCATGCCTAACTATCCATAAAGTTAGTTGTATGAGTTCAAGCACACAATGCTGAATGTACTTAGTAGTGTAGGGACAACTACAATAATGTTTTGCTTGTGTTAGAAATATAACTAATTCGGTTACTCAAATATAAATATTCCATCTACCTGACTTTTAAAGAATAGAATAGAATGTGTTTGTTCATTATACTAAACTATTTTTTCTTGAAAATATAAAGAAAAGCACTTATGCCAGCACTTGTTCACTCTATCGTATCTAATCTGTTCTGCTACTATGGTTACTGCCACATACAGTCTTTCAGAGGCTGGGACAGAGCATATTTGAAACAGGTGTCAGATCATCTTACTGTCTCCATACCTCATCTATAACCTACAAAAGATGCTAAGGTAATATTTCTAAACCTCTAGTTGTTGAATCCCTATGTACTCTTTTGCCTAACTACGTGCTCATCTACTATTTCATAACTCATGTTATCGTAACCTAATTTGTGACTTGGACGGCTATTAGGAGGAAATGATTCTGTCCACTGGAAATAAACACGTGTGGTACCAAATCCCTGTAGCTCAGTCTTGGTACTCCATTACCTGGTCTATCCAGATGAAAAGTAAGTTTCCCCCTACAAAATATGAGAGACAATCTTATGACAGAATAGATCATAGGATATGCCCATAAAAGATCAGTTTGAAGCAACAGCTTTACAATCAAAAGAATAGACTTGGAAAATGAAGGAAAGAGTTTCACAGGGTCATTTCATCACCTGGTTCACCTACCACACTGAATTTATTTGTTCTTTTTTACAAAAATCCTCAGAGGTTGCCTTTTTATAAAATATGTTAGCAAATATTTGACTGCATGTTTACTAAACTCTTGAGAATGCAAGGAAACAAATATATTTCAAAAACTGAACACTACAGTGTTTCCAATGCACTGTGTTTTACATTACAACTTTTAATAATTTTGCCAGCAAAAGCTCAGTGAAGTGGAAGAAATATTATACTCATTTTTTTCACAGAGGAAAACTGAGGCATGTATCTTAAGTTATTTTTCAAGACTCCACAAGAAATCTAAAGCAGAACAAATGGAATAGGAAGTTCCAGATACATTAAAGGGAAAAGTAACTTTGCAGCTGAGCTTCTAGTGAAAAAAAATGGCTCCAAAGAAGAAATCATAGTCTTCAGTTTACTGTAGTTCATGGCTTTTTGTTGTAATGATATGCCCTCCGTACTTCACAAGTGTGATTCACAGAACCAGCAATTATAGTAAGCTCCTTTCTATGAGAAAAGGGGTTTCAAAAATAAGAGCTCTGGGAATAAATAAAWTAAAAAAAAAAAAAAAAAGAGTAATAGTGGAGTAACAAGGGAAAAGTACTGATACAATAACTTCTAAGCTGTTGATTTCAGCAGACCTATGAATCTTACTGAATGACAAAGGACAGACCAAAACACAAAGCTTTAAGATATTTGTCAGGAGGATAATTTTAGGCAATAAGTGTGGGGGGGGGGGGAATGCTTCCCGATCTCCCCCACATCTGGTGCCAGTTATAAGCAGTCTGTGTTCCCATGCCTCACACTCTGAAGGGGAGGATGTCAGGACTTTGAGATAAGGCCTGCCTGGGCACCAAGACCTTAAGAAACAAAGCCTTCTCTCACTGCTGAGGCAGTGTTAATTATGGTGGTCTGGAATTATCACCTTCTGGCAGTACCTTGACACATCACACCTGTTTTCACTGTTGGGGCTGTGTTAGTTGTGATGGTCTGGAATTAAATCCTTCTTATTCCAGCTATGATCTCTCTTTGGTACCACACTTCAAGAGTAAAGCAATCATTTGATGTCACTCACATTTCTTTATTAGGTGCTACTCAAGGCAGTTAGCCTACTGCAACCAAGAGCTAAGGACTGTGACAGCATGAAGAGAACTGCAACTGGCCTTGAGACTCTGTCTCCGTCTTCCCCTGCAGGGTATAAAYAGGTTGGCCCCAGAGGCCATCTTGGGCTCTTTGTGGGTGACAGCAGTGGGTCTGCCAACTTGCAAAACCCTTTGGGATGGAGATGCCCTACCGCAGTTATTTCCCTGGGACTGAGCATACGTTGGCCGCTGAGGCAACATGTGGATAAGATCAATCAGACTTGGTTTGCCTGGTTCATTCATTTGGGTAGCTACAATTAGTACAAACTAGCTAGCTTTATCTTTTTACTAAGTAGTCACCAATAGGATAACTTTTACTGTAATTAAGCATTCTAGCTGAGCTAGGTTTCTGTAAGTAAGAATTGTTGCTTTTTACTGTTGTAATTGTGTAGTAAATTTTGATCTTTGAAACAAATTGTGGAGTTATGCAGGAAATCTCTTTCTCTCCCTCCTCCCCTCCCTCACACCACACAAAACTCACATGGTCTAGGACTGCAAAGATAGTCAATTGTCCCGTGACAGGTGGTAACATCCTTAAAAACATCAAAAGCTTGTAGCACAGTCAGAAGCGAAGCCATTCAAAGATGTATTATGAATAAGTCTATGTACATTTTCAAATCCTTCTTGTTTCTAAACAACTTCAAGATAAAAATGTATTTTCTGCATTTCCCTCCAACTTTTTTTTTTCTTTTTTTCACATGGATTGAAGTTATAGCACACCATAGATAGCAATTTACACACTCAAACCAACTTGAATTATAAACTCAACAACCTGAGGGTACCAAAGTCCCTCTACAATGCCAGTGTCAAGTGCAATAATCATCCACTTACATCCTAGAATACTTAAACAGATACGTCTTTTAACAAATCTACAGTAATGGAGAAAAAGCTTTGTTCTCTCAGAGACCTAAGCTAATTAGTGGGAAATGTTGGGGAGAAGGACAGTACAGAATCGTCTTATTGAGCTGCAGGAAAATGACTTTCTCCATTTGTGATACATATCTCTAAGCCCTATACCAGAACCAGGGGCACTAGGAAATCCCATCTGACCAGATACACTCAGTGAAGCAGACAGCATTTGCCACTTGTCTCTGATATCTTTTTAGAATGCAATCAACAGTCACAAAGATCAATGACAAATACTGTCTTCCTTCTAATTTTTTTATATCAGGGTTGGAAATTTTAGAGCATGAGTAGAAGCAGCAATGAGCATATTTTTAATAACTTGATATATATTTTTTGGTTAATTTCATCAGTGAGAAATTAATTTTAAAAGGAGGAGAAAAGAAAGGGAAAACAGTCCTGATTCCGCATCAGAAGGATTTAGTATTCTTTTTAATTTGGAACCTTGCCTTTTTATAAATATACTAGATGCCTGAGTGTGGTTAATTTATTGCACTCTGCATTAAAGTTATTGGAAGGATCAGTATTGCTGTGTATAAATTACGGCTAGCATTTCATGGGCCTGAATCCAGACTCAGTCATACTGCTACAATGGTAGTGATTCCAACAGTCACTTTTGTTCATAAAAGTTAAGGAAGCTCAGAATCGGGCTTTTAACTTTTCAGTGCCCTTTTTGATGACTCTCAATTTCCACCTTCTATCTAAAATGTGGCAATGACTTTTGCAAAAGAGTCTTCAGCATTAGATCCTTAGTAAGCATCTGAACTGTCCAAATTGCCAGTCTTAACTTCCTTCTTAACTTCACTGGATTTCTTTGACGCATTTGGCAACCAGTCACTCTCAAGGACCTTTACTTGCACAGAATACCACCATTTTCCACTAACTTTCAGCAGCTGGGAAAAACCTTGTGTGGAGCATAGCGTATAATGTAGCTAATCCAAAAGATTCTTGGATG
>NW_028186404.1:677115-685339 GCF_003343005.1 Rhea americana
AAAAAAAAAAAAAAAAAAAAAAAAAAAAGAAGAAGAAGAAGGAGGGGTTAGGTAGTTTGTTCTGGCTACTGAGTTAACTGAACAAGTTCTGATACAGCCTCTGGCTGCGTTTGTTCTCTCCTTATGTCTAAGGTTACATGTGCATTCACAAATAGACATTTTTAAGAGTTACAAAGATAGTTACTGCATGCTATACAGTTTTATCAGAGAGGCCTTATACCTTTTCCAATTATGTACCTAATCACAGCAACCCTTTAGGCGAGGAGGGTATGGGGTGATACTGCCAACCTTGCCTCACGACATCAGAGTCAAAAACAACTCTCAATTTCTATCAACAGCAACTTTACAATGTAATAAATAATACATATGAATAGCTTATCTTTCTGCAAACATATTTTCAGTTTGGGCAGTGAAAACATACCTAGGTTAAGTCACTTAGAGGATCACCTTGCTTTTGCTCATGGAGAAACAATAATTTATTTAATAAAACCTATTTTCAACATTAATAGGCAACACAGCACTTAAAAAAAAATAGATTTCAGTATATTTATTTTTAGCAATGACCTGTCCTCAAAGAAAGGTTGAAGAGAAACAACCTCACTTTAAACATTTCTGTGAGCAATTCAGTGTCAAAGGTTTCATTATATGACTCTCAATTAATTAAGATCTCCATTTAAGAAGAAAGATCCTTTAAAAGTATCTCAGAGAAAAATTTCTAATCAATGTGATCATATGTCACTGTATACATTATAACTTTAATTTTGTATCTTTGCAAAGATACATGTATCATGACCGTGTAAGGTTGTCTGACATTTTAGTGAATATATGCAGCTGTAATATGGTGTTTGCTAACTACTTCCTTCCTCTTTGCTCACTGGAGGAAGTTGAAGAAGGCTGTTTAGATTGGAAAATATAATCTAGTTCTCACCAAATACACATAATTTCCCTTCCAATAATGTTCTTTTCTCCTAACTTATTACTCGATTATTAATCTCAGTAGAAAGACAATTACTGTATTGCCCACATATTTCAACAGCTCTTTAGTCATCCTAAGTAAATTTGAATGATATCCATTAAGTATGCAGAATCAGACTCATCTCAGTAGTAGCCACTAAATGGATAAAAGGTAATGGCACAAACTGAAATATGGAAAATTTCGTTTAAACAGTAGAAAAACCTTTTTACTGTGACGGTGATTGGACAATAGAACAGATTGCCCAGAGAGGATGTGAATCCTCCATCCTTGGATATTTCAAATCCTGACTGGAGAAGATCTGGAGCACTCTACTCTAATTGACCCTTCTTTAGAGCAAGAAAATTAGACTAGACGATCTCCAAAGATGCCTCCTAAACTCAGCTGTTCTGTAATTCTGTGAAATTCTGTATTATTTAGTCTGTGTAAGAACAGATAGCAAACTACCACCATTCAGAAAACATGTCAGAGCTGGCATGTTGGACTGAAGCTGACATAGGCATGCACTGTGAAATCCTTATTTCCTACTACCTGTCTGTTTTAGCAAAATGTAGACATATGAACATATTTATGTTAAGAATAAATTACTAGATTCTTCTAAGAATTTATTTGATCTCCCTGTTTCATGTATCTTGAATTCTGTTTCTCCCCATGTGCATACCCCAGAAATAAAAGGAAACACAGTTACTTTGCTGATGGAAAGAGGACCTATTCAGAGAGAAAACATAATTTATTTTTCCCTTAAATGAAAATAACAGGTAGACTGCATAGTACAGTCTATGGCACAGACCATAACCAAAGGGACAACTTCTAGAAAAAGATAAACTGCAAAGGCTGTGTTTAAAGAGATTTTTCTTCAGCAATTTTAAAGGTCCATAAAGCACATTCATCATCACAGAAACTCTGAGAGAATGGGAACACTATCCTTATGAAGTGTGCAGTATGACCAAGCAAAACATTCAGGTTGAATTGGATTTGTATATAGTAGCTGAGAACATGCAGCCAAATTAACCACATGCGAAAATGATCAATGGCAAGACCATGGGAGATTTTAAGATGTTATCTTTTAGCAGGCATTCCTATTTATAGTTTTACATCACAATGTCCTCACAGCTCAGGTGACAACTTGTAAGCACTATCTGAACTCTTGCATCCAAATCCATTTTTTTCTCTCACAGTAGCTTACATGAAATTGCAAGCATTAGCCTTGGGCTGATCTGTCACAGATTTGAGTTAAAGTGCCTAGATGGGGCAATTAAGATGCTCTGAATTTCAGCACTAAAAGTGAATAGGGCTGGTCAAATCATAATTGCCTACTAGCAGATTCTAATTATTGGGAAAAACTGGAAAATCTTTGTTTACAATTTGTAGAATTATAGAATCAGTAAGGTTGGAAGGGACCTCTGGAGATCATCTAGTCAAACCTCCCTGCTCAAGCAGGGTCACCTACAGCATGGTAGACAGGGTTGCGTCCAGGCGGGCCTTGAAGATCTCCACAGAAGGAGACTCCACAACCTCTCTGGGCAACCTGTGCCAGTGCTCTGTCACTCTCACAGGGAAGAAATTCCCCCTCACGGTCAGGCGGAACTTCCTGTGCTTCAATTTCTGCCCATTGCCTCTTGTCCTGCCACACGGGGCAACTGAAAAGAGTTTGTCCCCGTCCCCTTGACACCCTCCCTTCAGGTACTTGTACACATTGATAAGATCCCCCCTCAGTCTTCTCTTCCCCAGGCTGAACAGGCCCAGCTCTCTCAGCCGTTCCTCATAGGGCAGGTGCTCCAGCCCTCTGATCATACTCGTAGCCCTACGCTGGACTGTCTCCAGTAGCTCCATGTCTGTCTTGAACTGGGGAGCCCAGAACTGGACATAGTACTTGAGATGAGGCCTCACCAGGGCTGAGTAGAGGGGCAGGATCATCTCCCTCCACCTGCTGGCAACACTCTTCCCAAGGCACCCCAGGAGACCATTGGCCTTCTTGGCCACAAGGGCACATTGCTGGCTCATTGTCAGCTTGTCATCCACCAGCACGCACAGATCCTTCCCTGCAGAGCTGCTCTCCAGAAGGCCAAGCTCCAGCTTGTACTGGTGCCTAGGGTTATTTCTCCCTAGGTGCAGGACACTGCACGTGCCCTTGCTGAACCTCAGGAGGTTCCTCTCCGCCCAACTCTCCAGCCTGTCAAACTTGCTGAAGGTGCACTCCGTTCCCTCATCCCCGTCACTGATGAAGAAGCTGGGACTTCAGAATGGGACCCAGGACTGAGCCCTGGAGGACATCACTAGCCACAGGCCTCCAACTAGATTCCACGCCATTGACAATGACCCTCTGAGCTCTGCCTTTCAACCAGTTCTCAATCCACCTCACTGTCCATTCGTCTAACCCACACTTCCAGAGCTTCTCTAGGAGGATATGATGGGAGACAGTGTCAAAAGCCTTGCTGAAGTCAACCTACACAACGTCCACTACTCTGCCTTCATCTACCCAGACAGTCACTCCATCAGAGAAGCCTATCAGGTTGGTTAAGCAGGATTTCCCCTTGATGAACCCATGCTGGCTACTCCTCATCACCTTCTTTTCCTCCACATGCCTGGAGATGACATCCAGAAGGAGCTGTTCCGACACCTTTCCAGGGATGGAGGGGAGGCTGACTGGCCTGTAGTGACCTGGGTCCTCCTTGTTGCCCTTTTCGAATACTGGAGTGACATTGGCTTTCTTCCAGTCCTCAGGCACCTCTCCAGTTCTCCAGGACCTTTCAAAGATGATGGAGAGCGGCCTGACAACAACATCCGCCAGCTCCCTCAGTACCCGTGGGTGCACCCCATTGGGGCCCATGGATTTGTGGATGTCTAGCCTGCCCAGAAGGTCTCTAATACTTTCCTCCTCAACCAAAGGAAAGTCTTTCTTTCTCCAGATTTTCTCCCTTACATCCAGGCTCCAGGATTCCTGAGGGCTGCCCTTAGCAGTGAAGACTGAAGCAAAGAAGGCATTCAGTAATTCTGCCTTCTCTGTATCCCTTGTCACCAGGGCCCCCGCCCCATTCAGTAGCGGGCCCACATTTTCCCTAGTCCTCCTCTTGCTGCTGATGTATTTGAAGAAGCCCTTCCTGTTGTCCTTAACATCCCTTGCCAGACTCAGTTCCAGCTGGGCCTTAGCCTTCCTCGCCGCATCTCTACATACTCTGGCTGCATTCCTGTAATTCCCCCAAGTAGCCTGTCCCCTCTTTCACAGTCTGTGTGCTCTCTTCTTCTGTCTGAATTTGGCCAAGAGCTCCTTGCTCACCCATGCAGGTCTCCTGCCCCTCTTGCTGCACTTCTTACTCATAGGGATGCACTACTCTTCAGCTTGGAGGAAGTGACACTTGAATACTAGCCAGCTCTCCTGAACCCCCCTTCCTTCTAGGGCCTTAACCCATGGGATTCCTCCAATTACATCTCCAAAGAACCCAAAATCCGCTTTCCTGAAGTCGAGGGTTGCAATCCTGCTTGTTTCCTTAGTTCTTTCCTCACGGATCCTGGACTCCATCATCTCATCGTTCATTTGAATAAAGACCTTTTTTTCATAGTGCAGTAATATATAAAAATGACACAATATTAACTAGAAAGAGATGAAAAACAGCAGAACACAGTATTTCTACACATTACATATGTAATGTTAAACTGTGTAGATAGAGATTCCTAAATATTTCTGTGGCACATGGTAAATTACAAATGCATACAGAACCAGTGTAAGGCACAGTCATGTATGTAATACTGGGAGCCTTGTAAAACCATGTGACCAGATAAAATTATGAAGAAGGAACTGTTGAATAGCTGAAATTTTAACTGCATTTTTTTTTATCTCTAATCTAGTTTAGCACTAATATAAACTAGATTTAAGAAGTTCTGAAGATTATCACAAGTAGAAAGGAATGTGAAATGGGGGCTGACTTTCTGTGCAGGATGTGATGAGGTCAGAAAGAAATAAATAGCTTTGCACAGTCCCTAGAAGGCTACAGAGAGGTTTCACGGAATGACTGTTAGAGTAGCAGAAATCAGCAGCCAAGGAGGTCCTGGTCTAACATCATCTGGGAATAACATGACCCATGAGGAAACACCGGATCGACTCTACTCCAGGGATGTAGAATATGTGATAAACAGTCTCTTAGCCCTAAAATAGCTCTTTGGTAATAGACACAGAATTAAATAGACTCACCATGTAGTTATTGATAATAAAGCCACACCACAGGTAATGGGATGTGACCTTTTGTGCTTCACTCTGAATTAATGCTGTGAATGCATGGCATGCAAAGCCCTGAAATAAGCTATTTGTCTTCACTTCAGTGATTCCCTTGCCAACCTCCTGAAGGAACCAACTGGTGAGTGAACCAAAAATACTCCTTCAGTCTGGTGGCAAGCTGTGTGGCAGAAGTCCTCAAAGTGGTTTGTCACAACTATGATTCAAGTGTGAAGGCAGTTTTTGTAGTCAGTCATGTCATGTGATATGACTTCCTCATTGGGAAAGGAGGAAATATCTCCTGGTATTTCCTATTAATCTCCTCCTGGTGTAGCCCAGCATGAAATAGGTTGTTCTTTTCCCTTAAATTCAACTAAATAATATATATTATTAATAAAGGGAAAGGTCAAACTAGTAACCCTGAATACAAACGAAAAAACAAATTTTTCTGCAGTACAATTAATCGGTTCTTACCACACATAAATCAGAATTGTCTTTTCATGCTGGCATTTCAGCAAACATTTTAAACCTGTATAACTATTGTAGAATTTTAGTAATTAAAAATTGTAAGATAATTGTAATCAAAACTTTTGATGATTAAACTGAGCATCTTTGTTCTAAGATCTATATCAGCTTTAGTAAGTACTTACAATTCAAATTAACTTTCTTCCTTGACATAGGACTAGCCTCTAACTATTTTGTCTTACGTATTTTACCCTGCCCCAATGTAAATTAATTGCCACGCTCTTAGGGGAACAGTAGCTCACTAAACAACAGGCTTTTTGCATAATTTGTATGCATGTAAACAGGAAGAGCTGCAAAAGGAGCTACATAGTCTGAGAGTACAGCACAAAAACACATTGGTCATGGCTGACCAGTTTACAAGCAAATGTTATAAAATGATTTCTGTAGTTGAGTAACACTTCTTTTGCCCCCCACATCATTRTAATAGACTGAAAAGGTTTAGAAATTGGCTAGCAACTGATAAGATACTATGGAAAACTTTTATTATTTCTTCACTTCCCTGTTAGGTATACCCAAGTACTTAAAAGGCCTGATCTCTGAGGATCTGGATAAGGCATTTTAAACTCACTTAGGCTCTAGTCACGGGTTTGCACCATTTTCATCCTGTGGAAGTCAGGTTTCAGAGGTGGGGACATGGAAGTCCCCCGACATGTCATCAGACTGCTAAATGTAGAAAAAGCATAGGGAATGGGCTTTCAAATGCTTCTCCCCCCGCCTCTCCCTGTCTCTCCCTCCAGCCCCCCAGCAAGAGGTAAGTAGAAAGGAAAGGGGAATTTCAATTCTGCTTCTGGAGCAATGTAACAACTTTATTTTATTAAGTTTGGAACATAAAACCATGGTCCTAATCATTGGCATAGAGCTAGACTAATTCACTGACCTAACCTGCCTCTCATGTTCATTTTTTATGAAATTTTAATCCACAGACAAAAGGGACCATCAGTACTTATCAAGAAAGGTACTAATTGACAAGAGTAAGGTAGGAAGAACTGGAGCTTTAATTTAAGCACAAATTACTGAAAAGTAGATAATGTCAAACAAAATGCTGGCCTTTCTTAACAGAGGAATTAATTAGATGAACAAAGCGATCAAACTGAAAGTGCATGATTTGACATTCCTTATGAGACATAATACTGAACAGGTCTTACCAGAGCAATCAAAGAATTGATCAGAATGCTTCACTAAGAGGGAGAGAATTGTCCTAACATTCAGAATGAGTGCAGCAAAACTTCATTACATGAAAGGAGACAGGCAGAAGGTTCCTAGAGACAGTTACTATAAGCATCTATTAAATATGCACTAAATAAAGGAAAACATAGGAAAAATAAGGTTCAGGTTAAAGTGCATTTTGTTTAGATACATGTATGTATATCATGTACATCATGAAAAATTTTTCATTACCTATTTTTTTCCCCCCTTCTACAACATTTCTGCTATATTCAATGCCCAGGAAACAATTCAGTACTCCTTTTCATCCTACTTCTACACGTGACCCTAAGGCCTTTTTTTTCTGTATATAAAAACTATTTAATAAATTTGTATTCAATGCAGAGTTTAAGTTCCTTATAGGTTTTTCTATGTCACTGCTCATAGATGAACTGCTTCATAAATATTAAGGAGTTTGTCTTTACAGTATTTTTACTAGAACAAAATTATACCGATATTACAGATGGAGAATTACTCTTATGTCAGAGATCAATATTTGAAGTAGAATTTTAAAGATTCTAGCTATTCAATAAATGATGTCTCAGTCTCCAGATTACTTTTTTTTTCTTTTTCATTTTTCTTTTTTTCTGAGAACCAGCATTCTAAGGCTGTGTAGTATTTTCTAATCACATTTCTCATTTGTAATTGCAAATGTTCATTTTTTTCAGTGTTTTTGCTAGTGGGAACCCTCATTGCACCAAGGAATAAGAAATGCATAATTAATGATCACCCATGAACAGCTGCATTGAAGTAACTTTTTAACATCACATTAAAATCTACAGAAAAATCAAGGAAATAATGCAACTCACAATGTTGGCACTCACATATCTCAGTTGTTTCTTTCTTTGTCATCTCACGCATTCACTTCCTACTTTTCACCTTTGACAACAAGAGGAGTCTGGGGGCTTGTAGCATGGATAACTTTGCTCCCCTGACAGTCTAAAAGGGATTTTTACTTATGCTAACATATGGTTTCTAATGTTTGTTTTGGCAAGATTATCAATAAAATTTACTTAAAAAAAAAAGATTTTTAAAAAAATCCTATTAAAGAATATAAATACTGTTATATGAAAACAGGCTGATTGCTTGCAGAGTTGAGACTTTAAAATTACTACAAAGGCAAGCTGTACTAATAAGGCAACTAGGAGCCATAAAAGACTGTAACTGAAGAATAATGAAACACTTTGTTAGTGGGGTGCAAAAATGGTAGAGAGATGTCTTGGATTCTATCCATGTCCCATCTATGACAGTATTTTTCTTCTTTTCTTTTCTTTTCTTTTCTTTTCTTTTCTTTTCTTTTCTTTTCTTTTCTT